>NC_143568.1:91672500-91855000 GCF_054136105.1 Typopeltis vanoorti
CTTAGATATTTCAGCTGTAATTCCCAATGTCAACTGGATAATCTCCATTCTGGATTCCCTGAATAATCTTTTCTTCTCGTATTTATCCTCGTAACATCACCAAGCATATTTTTCCGAATGCGATGCTCGTAAATTACCATTTTTTTTAAAATACTAAATAAATAAAAATAAAATTGAAATCTGAATTCTAGGAGGAATTCAAGCTTGCTTGTTGAAAATTGGTGCGTTTCAGACAGGAAGGAAGGATTTCCAGTGTTCGGTGATTTTTCCTCCCGCCTTTCTAACGAGGATATTAGAAAATAAATAATTGCTAAAATATAGAGCCAAAAGATTTCAATTCTGGCATAAGTAAGATATTAATTTTTTTTTTCTATGAATTTCCTTAGCAGTCATTAGAAGAATGTAATAATTTACTTCTACTATAGTTTTCTAGTATAATTAAAACCCGTCTTGAAAAGAGTATTTTGTACAGAACTCTCGAGTTCAATTGCACAACAGATGATGATGTATGCTTCTTTAGTGACGTCATCAGACCAAGGACATCAATAGCACATAAGACACTAACAAGTTAAAATTCGTCAAGAATACGAAAAGCAATATAAATAATCAATTTTAGTTCTATTTGTTTCAGGAAAATATTGGAGAATGTCTAAAAAAGTTCAACTGCTAAAAAAAATGTCTTTTCCTCCTGGTTTAGAATTTACATTCATTATTGTATCGTTTTTTGCTTTCAAGCAGTCTTAAATTGTCTCTCTCTTTCTTTGTTACATTAACGTAACAAATTAGTAGTGGCCACATTTTTAACTATTGAAGAGTAGGTATTTTAATAATAATAATAATAAGAAGAAGATAAGAAGGATCTAAAATGCATACTTGGATATTTCACAAGTACGCCACGTAGCACTTAACATCAGTCATGTGAAAATACGTAAGTGGTTCCGTTAATGGCGTAATTGGCTTCCTTCTCCCTATTTATTTTCGGTGGACCGGTTTTGGTACTAGTAACTCACAGCACAAAATTATGAATCAGTTATCCATTAGTAAAAAAGTACACTTAGGTTTTAAGAAATGACAATGACTGCACGTTTGCTCATTTTGGCAGTCATCCATACACTGTCAACTTGGATTCTTTCAGATTATACACTATATTTAGTATATTAAGTAAAAAAAATAAAATTAAAATTAATAAAAATCCTTAGTGCAACCACAGTACTGCGTGTGTTGTGTGTGTGTAATCGATTCCCAACTAGTACTCAGAGTCTAACATGGATTCTGTTTGGTAGCCGAGGGGAAGAGATAAGATATCATGACGATAACTGACTACCATAACATTACGTGAAGATAACGTATCAAAGAAAAAGCGAATATTCAGAGATATTAACATTGAACCTCGGGCAGATCCAGGGTACTCATAGTCTGACAGTCGTCGTAATAATCACCCAGAAACATAAAAAGGACAGACACAAAGCCTGAGCGAGAACCAACTAGGAGGTCACGTCCTCAACATAACAGAAAAAAGCGACAACCAGAGCAAAGAAAGCATTCAGACAGGCAGGTAATAGAACAGAATTAAATACCCTCATTTCCAGGAGATATTTCTGCGTGAACTAAGAAACAGGAAAATTGAAACTAATCATGGTAAAAAGTGAATGTCATTGCAATCGATGCACTCGATTCGCTATGGTTCATTTCCCAAGTGATTTAATTCTCGTGAGAAATATAACTAACATCGAGCACACTAGAAATTCTAACGAAGCATTTAAAGTAAAACCAAATATAAAGAAGACGATAAAATAAAATAATAACAATAAACTGAACCCAAAATTTCCGTCAATTAGATCAGTCGCGTTTATTTCAGTTGCTCTTCCAGCCAAAGCGCCATCTGAAAACCCAAATGGGAAACAATTTTAATAAAAAACAGAATGGATGCTTATATATGCCTTAAAAATCTACTTAAGAATATTTTTCTTGGTTTAGCAAAGAATACAACTTATCCGCGTCTGCCCTGTCAGTGAAATATATATTACATTTTCGAGTTCAATAAAGAAAGGAGCGTTTAAGTGTCCTCGATGCACCTGGTTGACAGCAGCTCTAGACTGTACGTCGTCAGCAATCCATTAATCGTTGCTTTTAGCCATTTTCAACCCACTTACATAGTTATCATAAGTGGGTCATGTAAAGATCACCTTCGCGAACTTAGTAACTACAGCCCATCTTTACCTCGTCATCCTCCTTTTGTCTTCTTAGCTTGTCGACAGCAGTTCCCGTATACACTTAAAGTAGAACACCTCCGCCTCCAACTAAATATAGCAAGAGCAAGTAGATAAATATTATACTAGGTTAAGAATATTGATCATAATAACACGATTTTTCAATAAAAACATCTTTAAAAAAAAAAAAAGAAAAAAAAAGAAGTTTAATATCATCATGAGCTAATGTTATTGTGAATCACACAAATTTTTTGTCCATCTTCGTGTATTTGCAGAGATCGCGAAGACATATCAAATGCACTGGAATGAATTATCCATCAATGTTGGATAAGGAACAGATCAGAATTAGAAGAGAATGCATTAATACTTTTCCTATTTTAATAATAAACACCACCATGGAAAAAAAAGAAAAAAAATCCCAAATCTAGACATTTAACTGACAGTTAAAACTTATTATGTTTTAACTGTCAGTTAAACGTCTGTCATGAGATTTTGTCATGACAGACATTATGTCATGAGATTTTAAAAGAAGGGATTCTTCGTTAGATAGAACAACTGATTCTACTTGAAATGTAGGCCACGGACACAAGGCGGTGCGCTGTAGATAAAGTTACACTGAGTGGCAAATTTCCAAAGAGAAGGGGGGGGGGGGGAGGAGAAAAAAAGTTATTTAGAGGGTAAAATGACGATAGCACACTTTAGCGACACAAGATAAACATGAACTTACCTTGAAAGCATGATGCTGGGAGATCAAAATTACACAACACTATGATTCCAACTTCTTACTGCAGTAAAATATTATATTTAATATAACATTTTGTAAAATCAATTATAAAAATCCAAAGTTTAGTACTCCTTTCAGTTCTTTTATTTAATCTTAATAAGACGATCCAGGCCGCTTTAAGGACATTTTACTTATTTCAATATCGCTTAGTATCAGCTGCTTGTGTGTCATTAACGAATAAAACTCATCAGTGAATCTCGAGAATCATGCGTGATAGTTTCTAATAACTGTTTTTTTTTTTTTTTTCACTTTTCTGTTGAAAAAATTAATCATACAGAATACTGGGAGGAAAATATACGGTATATTTAGTGACTAACTTATTAAAAGATGCCCACCTAATAGTGTGAAGGACAACTGAGTTTTCAGTGGTTCTGCACACTCTTATACGTGGGTATCTTTTAGCAGACTTGGTGATTACGTGAGTTCCATTCAGGTGATTGTCCTCACAGTGGGTTCCTGTCAGAAAGCTGCTCCATGAATTGAGATCCGATGACTGAGGGGAATAAATCAGGTAATGTCACTATCAAATGTTCTTGTATCAGTTCCAAGACTGCACGCATCTCGTTGGAAATGTTCGTCCCGTGCAGAGCATATTAAATGAATAGACGTACTTAGTCGGCGATGTTGAAGTAGGATGCCCCATTTATCCTTTGTTCTACTTCTATCAAGAGGTCTAAGGAAAGCCAAAAAAAAATTCCTCAGACCATCATTTTCACTGCAACCACTTTACATTAATATAACCAAGCACACTAAGTCTATGGCTTTGTGTTGTCGTCGCCATATTCTTGTCCTTCTGTTAGCAGGAAATAACGAGCAACGTCATCTCGTGAGATCGTTCTCTAGTATTTTGTGTGTGTGTGTGTTGTTATTAGTAAGTGTAATTACGACAAATGACTGCGATTGTATGGGTAGTATAGCAAGTCTATAATTTGTGTAAGCATGTGTTGTCCGGTTGCTTTGCTTCTTTCGTTGGACAAGCATAGCACTATTAGCAGTCATTTGCTGTTATACCCCCATTTGCGACAGCGATATATGATGCGTTGAGATACTGTCCCTCACGCTCGCCGGCTGTTCTTCTGACTAGTTCCACTACCTCTATGAGTATGCTAACTGTCGATGGTTCGCCTGTTTCAGGCAACCAAAGCTGGTTCTTTTTTGTTTTGTTTTGTTTTGTTTACGCCATTCTCCCTATATCCGAGACGATGCTTTACTTGACATTCCTAGTAAGTAAGCTGTTTTCACGATATATTTATGGGTTCATCTATCCGTTTTTTTTCACTGTGTTGGCGATCTTGGCCCATTATCACACACTTGAACGCAGATATTCTTCGAAGGCAATTTACCGCTTAGCCTATTTATAGCTGGAGCCTTCCGCAAGTCGTGAGTTGTAGTTTATAGTAAATTCCATTTAGCACAGGAAATATTTCTAATATTTTGGCTACTAAGTGTACAGGGAGAAAAATCTTTCATTTGGGGATCACGTGGCATACGAAAGGTGGACGCAATTCTTTAAATTAACTAACCTGCTTACACTGCTTAGATCAGTGAATAGCGTCGTTGTTCTTCAGGTCTGCCTGCACATTAGATTTGAATCCTACTTCTTGCACAGATGTTTCTGAATGCTTTTAAGTGACAAATGATTTCATCGTGCGGTGCAAGATCGCACCGCACGATGAACACATTTCTCACTGGAAGTGGCTTAAAACAGTACCGTCTTTTGTTTCCAAAGCAGGTGGGAAATGATCTAACGATTAGCCCACATACAGTACTAAATAAACGTGTTATAATTTTTAACCTTAGGTGAGCGGGGTCGGCATTAATTAAAAAACATTCCTCTACAGCTTTGAAAGTATTAAATTCAAAAAGTATCGATGTGCTTTTGGTTCTTTTTTTTTTTTTTTTTTGGTTAATTTTGAACTGTCCATTCTCTCTAACTAATGTTCAATCCACTTCTTTCGGTATTGGAGAAAAATACAAACAAAAATTAATATCAATATTACAAAAAAAAAAAAAAGCGTTTCGAATCTTCTTTAATCGTGTAAAAAAAAAAAAAACCGGTAATTAGCCATAAAAATATTTTATATAGTGATCCCAATGACGGGAAGTTACCATCCTAAAATACGCTGCTGACGCGAATAAATGCGTGCATGTGTGTGTCCGCCCAAGAAAATGACCTTTATAAGTTCATTTCCTTTTAAAAAGTTGAATATTTCAAAAAGAAGACAGGCAGTCGCTGAAATGATAGGAAAATCGTAACTGGACTCTTTATAACCTTTACTTGCGATGTAATTTTATTTAGAAGTTTCTTATCCAAGTTAAGCATTATTTTTTTAATATATTTCTCAAATTCATAAATCTTTTAAACTTTCAAAATTTATATCGAAATTTTAAATTTAAAAAAACTAGATAGGAAGTTTTTAAGTACGCAGTTTAAAAATGAAGCTCCATTCCATTCCATTAAAAAAAGAAAGAAAGAAAGATAAGAAATCTATAGAAAACCAGATACCCTGTTTATAACACAGCTAATAGACACGAAGGCCGTGGCTAACAACTTCAGCAGTAATATATTTAATAATTGACTGAGGGAACCACTTCGCTGGAAGTTTTAAAAATATGAAAAAAAAAAAAAAGTTTTTTTGGGGGGGGGGGGGCAGTCAAAGCAATGACAAGTTTGTTTACAGTTCGTCGTTAAAAAGCCTTTCGTAAAACACCGAATAAGCACTTTGTCTATCAATCTACAAAATTAAATTCAGAGCGGCATACGTGGAAGTGTGTTACATTGACGTGTAAATACACGATTAAGGATAGCTGTTTATCTGAGCAGTGTCTAAGTGCACGAGGCCAGAGCACTTCCAAAACATTTCCCTAGACGATATATGTTGACAGTAACTGTTTCAGGTTTTCCTGCGCATTTGTTTGTCTTGTATTGGCAAGTAGATTCTTCCTAACGTAACTTCCCACACAGACAACTTCTTGCCGAAGTTCTGGATTAACTGCATGTACACTAATGGATAAGGTCGACAAACTATTCGTGCTTCTCGCAATAAATGGATACATCTTTCATGAGAAGAAGCATACTTTATGAGAAAGGTCAACAGCGGTTTGGGATAAATGCATCTTCTCAATAAGTCCACAAACTAGTTTGAAAAACGAACACAAACAGTACTACTCTGTTTATAAACATCGCTACACATTCCAAGTGCTTTTCTATTAGTAAGAAAAGCAGATAGACGAATGCGATAACAAACTTAAAACAAACCTTAGAAGGTGCTAAAAGATATAATAAAAACCGATGGGGAAGCAGCTGCCATCTTCATTGACAAATTGGCAGAACTGCAAAAGGTCACTGACTTATCGGATATTAGCGCAAGCCAGCTCTATCTTTAGGCAGCATGCAGATATCTCCTTTAATACTCTGCTAGTAATAGAACAGTCGTTTTAACGTGGTGCTTTCGCTTGCTGTTGCTGATTCTATAGGGAGCATTTTTTTTTTCAAGATATTAGTTGAATCGATTTGATTGGAAATCAATTATGTTAAAACTCCAATTTTTATAGGTCAGAAAATTAAGTTTTATGAAACAATTTTGTAATCAAGTTGCATTTTTATATCTAATTTCGCGGGACCACCGAAACGTGGTTGTAGCTAATGCGGTAAAAGCTAACACTAAACAAAGAAGATATAAATATTAACATTCCTTTCAGATGCATGATTAATATTTATATCTTCTTTGTTTAGTGTTAGCTTTTACCGCATTAGCCACAACCAAGCGAAAATCTTTTTTTGGAAGCGAAAATAAGACTTCGCTTCCAAAAAAAGATGCATCACAATTTGATATTAATCAAACGAGCTTGTGAAACCTCGGAATCAACCTTTCAAAATGTAGGAATATCAGAATTAACAGCCGAAGGGTTCTTTACTTTGAAACAAACTAGAATACGGAACTGGAGGGGGAAGAGAATACAGAAATTTAGATGAGAAAATGGATAAAAATCTCTGTTTTCACTACTGAAATAGCAAGACAAAAATGTAAGTGCATTTTTGCACGCTAAGGATTATCTAGATTTGATAGCAGCATTTAATAGAAAAGGTCATGCAAATATCAAAGCTGATGACTGCAACGTTATCACAATACTAATTCCGATCAATGTCGCTTATGCAGCCACGATCGTCGCGCTAATCACCGATTTAATAGGAAACTGATGGGAGAGAGAAAACAGTTAGGAAACACGAAAAGACACGGAGTTGTTGATAAAGTTGGCAGAGGCATAATAAGAGCGTAAATACAAAAGGACTGTTTTGACAACGTCTGAACGCAGTGAATGGAACAGAGATCAATTTGGGAGCAGATTCGCATTTAATGTTATGCTCTAAAAACACGTAGGACATTTCTATTCCTGCTTAATACATTCAAATGTAGTCATCAGACTACATCTAGATCGTCTGCATTGCTCTCACTTCCATGTACCTGCCAAATGACACTTGATTCTTACAGAAATTCGAACTTTTCAGTTAAAAATTATATAGCAACATTCGATTTACTTTATTCTTAGTTCTTATGAGAATCCTACTCAAGGCTGGAACCTATCGTACATTCAGTAGAGCGGAGAAGGGGGGGGGGGGTAGCATAATCGAAGTCTGCTCTAGGTATTCAAACTCTGCTTGTCGACAATAAGCAGAGTAAGTGGGGGGGGGGGTGGAATAGTAGGTGTGGATTTCAAACCCGTAGCCTATCGGTTAGAAAGCAGACATGCTTGTCTACAAGGCCGGCAATACAATTGACATCCATAACGAGATTCGAACCAAAATCTCACCAACCCATAGGCAACCCAACCTCCGACTGTGTCTTGGAGGCATCGAACAAATATATCGGTTCGATAAACTAATTCTTATTTTATGACGGCTCCATGGAGTCTCGAGACTCATCACGGAAGGTCACACTACAGTATACTAAACATTCCATGGACTGACACAGTATTTTTGTCTGTTAACTGCTTGTTTTCTCTGACCGATTCGCCTGTGTTATGGGAGAAAACCATGCTACCTCCATATTAGATCGGCTAACTCACCTCAAATGAAAAAGTCCATATAAAGATTCCTCTTTAGAGTTGAGACCTAATGACTGTATTACTAGTAACAGTCTTTCAGGTGGCATGAGTTTATTTATCCAAAGATTGACTGGGTAACAGTAAAAGCTCATGAGAAGAAAAACTGAATTTATTGAGCTGTTGCGAGACAACTTCCTCGAGCACCATGTGACAGAAGGAACTCGATGTCAAAGAGTGCTAGATTTGATTATAGTGTCAGAGGGTGTTTCAGTTAAAGACGTAACTATTCGGCCTCTGGTTAGTAACAGTGATCATAATAATCACTTGGGAAGTGGCTACGCTTATGAATGTTCCATTCAGAAAAGGTTAAATGCTGAACTACAAAGCAAGAAAGTATGATGGGAAGAATACTGAGAGTGCATGGGGAGTATTTAAAAAATACTTAAATCATACAATATCAAAATGTGTCGGAAAGTTCGAAGAATAAATAGGGTAGGAGACAAATGAGGCGTAATCTTATGAAGTAAGAGATTCGTAAGAAAAGGATGATGTGGAAGGAATACCGTATGCATAAGGATGACGTCCGTTATGAAATTATATGCAGCAGACGAGAAAAGTGATAATTGTTGTACGGAAAGCTAAGTCTGAGTGTGAAAAGAAGCTGCTCTGCAAGCTAAAGATAATCCCAAAGGATTCTATCGATATGCTGCAAGTAAAAGAAGGCTGCGGGTTCGAATCCCGCCGTGGGCATGGATGTTTGTGATTGTCGGTGAAAATACTAGTGATGGTAATTGGCGGTAGATGGCGTTGGTGTAAATGAAGGTAGTTGCGGTTGGTAGAGTGGTGGAGCCAGAGAGTTGTAGAGTAGTGCCCTCCCTCGATGAGCCTTTGGACTCCCTGGAGGTGTTATGTAATAATAATAATAAAAGAAAGAATATGAAAATAACTCCACTGAATGCAGATGGTGTGAGGATAACAGATGTCGAAAAGGTTGTTCAACTTATGAGTGCCCATTTTGCTACAAGCCATCAACCTGGTGTACGCAACATTGAGTTCCCTGCTATCTCTTCACGGATGAATAAACTCAGGTGTATGAAGAGGAGGTATTAGAGCTGTTTCATAAATAAGAATTCAGCAATGGGGACTCATCGGATATCAGCACAGGTACTAAATGAGTGTGTAGCTGAACTGGTTTTTCCTTTGAACAGATTATATAATTTGAGTCTCAGAACAGCGAAGATTCCGCAGGAGTGGAAAGAATGTATGATAATCCCATTGCATAAGAATGGTGCAAAGATCAATGTATCCAACTATCGACCAATTAGTATCTCACGACTGGCGGTGAAGATTTTAGAAAAATTAGTTAGGGCCCGCATTCAGAAATGGGTTGACAGTGAATCTTTACTTTGCAATGAGCAACATGGGTTTACTAAGGGAAGGTCATGTTTTAGCAATTTGCTCACATTCTATAATAATTTTACCATTGAACTAGACAAGGGGAATGGATATACCATGATACTTTTGGATTTTGCTAAGGCTTTTGACATAAATTGGAGAATGTGGGTTGGTCCACTGTTATTCAATCTGTACATTCATCATACTGAGAAGAATTTGACAGGCGACATACAGCTATTTACTGATGATGATGCAAAGATAGGTAGGATAATCATGAATGCAGCTGATATGCGATACTACTTGCAGAATGATTTGAATAGGCTAGAATTGTGGGCATGAGAAAATGGATATCAGGTCAATGTTAGTAAAGTGTAAAGTCATGCACTTCAGTGAGATTAAATATCGAATGTCATATTATATTGGTGGGATTATATTAAAAGAAAGTGATCAGGATAGGGATCTTGGAATTTTAATAGGTACGAAGTTGAAGTTCAAGGGCCATGTAGCAAAGAATTACAAATAAAACTCGAAAAATAATTGCAATGCTGAAACGAACTTTCACATATAAAGATAAGGATGTCATTTTGCCTGTTTACAAGGCTTTGATAAGACCTCACTTGGAACTATTCTGCGCATATCCGGTCTCCTGGTTTCCGTTGTGATTCTGATATATTGGAGAGAGTGCAAAGGAGACTGTTAAAATTGATATCAGGATTATGGAATACTGAAAGGGTCATACAGGATTTCAGTTTATGGAATTTTTCATTTTATGGAGAGTGGGGAAAGGACAAGATGGCATCCTTGGAAGCTGAAGATGAATGATGCTAAGAAGCAGTGAGGGCTAGATTTTTCTCTTATAGGGTGGTGCGTAATTGGAATGAATTGTTATTGGATGTTGTGTGCGTGTGCAAGTAGTGTGAATGTTGGTGCTTGTAGTATGTAGCCTCCCTCGGTGAGTTCCTGACTCCCTGGAGGTCTCTCTCTTAATAATAACAATATTAATATTAATAATAAAAACTGGAATGACAAATTAATCTCAATGGCAAAAACAGATATTTGTTTCTATACAAACGAAAAGTCAAAACCTGAAATGTGATGGTATGCATAAATTATAATAAAATAATAATAATAATAATGTTAATTCAGAAAATATCTGAATTGGGTATATCCATGAATCGCATTCTGACAGAATACCTAACAAGTCGGTGCAGGCTTAGGCAAGCTATAAACATTAATATACCTTAACAGACAATAAACCGTAATATGTTTTTTTCTTGGCAATTTTTACTTAGAGAATTCATTAGAATGTCTGATTAAATATCACCATCACCATCTGCCCAAAGCAAGTTGGGGTATCATTAATAACAGCTTTCCAGTCCCATCTATCTGTAGCCAAGTTATTTAAATTCCTGCAAGAGTTCAAACTACTTATACTCTAGATATTTTCTGTCCATTTCTTTCTTGGTCTCCCCGGGGGTGTTTTTCCTTCTGCCCTTCAGTGAGAAAATCTTTCAGTAGGCATTCTGCACACGTTCATACCACTGCTTTTCTTTGATTCTTGCTATTGTTAGAATATGGTAGAGACGTCTTCTTTAATCTGATGATTGGTTTCATTTCAGTACAAGATGTTTTATTTATTTTTCTCAAACATTTGTTTTCAATCAATCTTTGTTCTTCCTTCTGTTTGATAGCCCAAATCTCTGCACTGTGGGGAGTAATACTTAGCTATATTTTTTGATATAGCTGTTAAAAATACAGTATATCCACGTAAAAACATGGAACGACATGTTCATATCAAATTTTGTTGTAAAATTATTAAAAAGGTTTTTCTTTTTCCTGTTTTTTGATGTATTAAAAAATTAAAATCAGGAAAATTTTTGATACTTAAATCATATAAAAAGATATAAAATATTTTCTAGCAAAAATGAACGCATATCACGGCGCTTTTTCCCCCCTAATCAGCATCCTGATTATGCTATTTTCATATTTAAGAAATACGTAGAGTAAATTGTACTCTGACCATCTTTGACCTCTATAAAATTTATATATAAAATTCTAAAAAAAAAAAAAAAATGCGATATGTAGGCGTACTCATCTTATTGCTGTCCATCGAATAGTACATTTTTCCATCAGTATAATTTTGGAATAACGAGGGCCAGGTGAAGTTGTTACACAATTTTTACGCAGTGGAGGCAAGCATGGATGTCACAACTACCAAATTTATGGAGATTTCTTATTTTTTAGCTGTTTAAGAAAGATGACATCATATGAACCACAACGGAAGTCGCAAATCATTTCCGACATTACTTGCTGTTTACACTGAAACATCTGCGAAGCCCTAAACGAACTGTGTTGCTTTTGGCTGAGTTGGGATTGCAACGAACGAGTCAAACGCGTTAAGATAACATTCGAGTATGCGGACTGCTGTTTCAAGGTTGATGCGGGGATGGTTTATGATCCCCGGAACCGCAATAAGAGAGGAAAAGTGAAGCGTTCTCTGAAATATTCCAGACGGGATAAACGCATGATTTGGAAATATCACTGCCATCGCAATTGTTCTGAGTGGACAATTCAATGCCCGTAGCATGATTTTATTATAAGGGTTTCAATTTCTGTTTTGAATCAGAATCAATCAAAATGAGAAAAACCTTTGTATTTATTTAAGTTAAGGGATATTACATCCCATATTGTTTCATATTTAAGTTAAGGGATATTACATTCCATATTGTTTCATAGCCGAATAAGAAACTCAAAGAGTTTTTTCTATACCGAATATAGAAACTATATAAAGTTCGGGGAGTCCAAGCGTAAACAGTGCAACACATAGTCCATTTGGTAGTGCAACACTGGGGCAACTCATAGTAAGAGTGGAGCAAGCTCCGATCACTGTTCTTGGTATTTACCCATAATGTGAAACCCAGCTCTTAGGAGCTGTATTACTGTTCTACATTATGAGAGGTCACTACCCAGACCGGTTTCAACCTTTTTGTATAAGTGGAGCGGGCTCTAAAAATAAGATGATCCCGAAAGATCGTCAACTCAGCGTTGTTCCACTCAGTGAGAGGCTCACCCTATCACCGAGAAGAACTTCTCAGCATTGGCTCTACCCAGTGGTAGGCTCACCCCACACCAAGCAGAGCCATAATCTCAGCGGTGGCCCCACTCAGAGACAGGCAAAAACCTACCTTCAAGCGGAGCCTCTCAAAGCTAGATCCGCCCCGCACCGGTTTCCACCCTCATTGGGGTCTCATCAGTGAGTAGGTAGACCTAGATAATACCAAGTCTGTAGAGAACAGACCTTATATACCCTACTATAAGAATTGTCAAGAAGGTGTCCTAATAAATTACTAATTATATGAAGAGCCAAAGGCTTCAATTCGGCGATGTGAAATTATGTGCACTTCCAGATGGACTATGTGTTGCACTATTCAGGTATTTGCTTACGCTTGAACTCGCCGAACTTTATATAGTTTCTATATTCGGCATGAAACTCTTTGAGTTTCTTATTCGGCTATGAAACAATATGGGATGTAATATCTCTTAACTTAGATAATTTCACGTCGCCGAACTGAGCCTTTGGCTCTTCATATAATCAATAATTTATTAGGACACCTTCTTGGCAATTCTTATAGTAGGGTATGTAAGTTCTGTTTGCTACAGACTTGGTATTATCTAGTTCTACCTACTCACTGATGAGACCTCAATAAAGGTCGAAACCGGTTGGGGGATATTATGAGTTCGCTCTCTTAAGGTTTTTGCCTTAAGGGAGCAATTTGAGTCTCCGGGGAAAGTGTTTTCCGGCACGGCCCGGTGAGGGGCTTTGTCGGTGAATGCTTTTCTTCGGAATATGAGCGGTTCTGCTCGGTGGTGGGTGGAAGGCCATCACTGAGTGGAGCCAACGCTGAGATGGACGGTTGAGTAGCCCACAGTTGAGTAGCCTAGGGATCGTCCGAATTTTTAGAAACGGCTTCACTTATTCATAAGGTTGAAACCGGTCTGGGTAGTGACCTTCTCTCATAATGTAGAATAGTAATATAGCTCCTAGGAGCTGGGTTTCACATTTCTTGGTAAATACCAAGAACAGTGATCGGAACTTGCTCCACCCTTACTATGAGTTGCCCCAATGTTGCACTACCAGATGGACTATGTGTTGCACTATCCAGGTGTTTGCTTACGCTTGGACTCGCCGAACTTTATATAGTTTTTATATTCGGCATGAAACTCTTTTCAGTTTCTTATTCGGCTATGAAACAATATGGGATGTAAATCCCTTAACGTAAATAATTTCACGTCGCCGAATTGAAGCCTTTGGCTCTTCATATAATTAGTACTTTGTATTTATGTTGATGATTATAATTGACACTATAAATGGCCCCATTCAAACCAAAATTTAAATTATTACATAAAGAGAATCTCGATATCAGCGTTCATTAAAAATTTCACCCAGCCAAAACAGAATTATTGCGATACATGATTTTAACACGTACTGCTGTGTTGCACATCACTGCAGATGGTCCGACTGAAGCTAATGCGATTTGGAAACAGTTGGAATGTTGCCAGACTGGTACTTTTCTGATAGGCTTTGTGATTCAATAAATAAAATAAAATAAAAACTCTTTTGGGGTGAGGGAGGAAATAGTTTTATAAATTTTTAATACTTTTTTGTTCTTGTTCAATCCACAATATATTCCGATTTGTAGACTATCGATTTACTCAGCTGATAAACTCGTAAATAAGATTCAAATATGCACGAAACACAAACTTAAAACTGAAAGAAAGAATATAAGCACATAAGAAAATATGCGACGACTACGATGTATGCAAAAGTAAACCAACGGTAGATTACTGGCTCGAGTGAAAATAATTCAAGGATGGTTGTTGCCAGGATGAAAGATACTTTTATCGTACTTCACTCATGACATTAAAGTAAAATCGCTTGTCATCTTGGGGGGGGGGGTCATTCGGACATGTTGCATGTTGCAGCACGCAAATTCTTGCATTCATTGGAAACTTTAATGCATAAAAATCTGTTAAGATTAAAAATGAAAGAGACAGCGAGACAGACAGAGAGAGAGAGAGAGAGAATGAGTGTGTAAAGATGAAATCTAATATGGTAACAAGAGTCCATTTATTGTTCACTACCTGAAATGCGCAATCAAGTACATTTAAACTGTCAAGAATATTGGAAACCATGTTTAAGATCACAGACATGGTATCCGATGATTTTAACAACATAATTCCGGCCTGGTTGGCCGAGTGGTTAGCGTATCCGCTCTCCAGCGAAAACGCTGCGGGTTCGAATCCCGCCGTGAGCATGCTTGTTTATGATTGTCTGTGACAATACTGGTGGTGGGCGGTAGATGACGTTGGTGTAGATCAGGGCTGTCCAAAACGAGCCGCATGCTGCCCTCGGTGCGATTTTGTGCTGCCCGCCTACGGAATTTGATTTTCACGAGCGAAACAATAAAATAACAATTTGAACCGAATGCATATTAGATATTTTAATTCTATCGATAATCTCGATGTTGGTTATTTTATTTGGTTTACATCACTATATACCCACGTGTTTTTCAAATATTAGATGTGTCAAAGAAGCGTTCTTACACTATTTTGTTCTAACGCGCATGCTCCCGGAACGTGAGCGCATAAGTCTGTTCAGCTATTGAGGTTGTGTCGCTACTGTTCAGTAAATTACTAGATACGCGTTGGATGCGGCCCTCGCATTACCTAAGGTTGGACAGCCCTGGTGTAGATGCCGGTAGTAGCGGTGGAGACAGAGAGTTGTAGAGTAGATGCCCTCCCTCGATGAGTCTTTGGACTCCCTGGAGGTGTCACGTAATAATAATAATAATAATAATAATTGCGTATTCTTGCGCCGAAGGTTCATTAATAATTCTTTCCCGGTTTCTCTTTATTTATCGTTTGTTCCAGATATCTCAAGTTTCATTTTCCTTTTACGTATTAGGCCCGATGGCTTGTTACAAGCAAATAACTTGATTTCTTATAACGTAACTTTCCTTAGGATAGAATGGCTAATGCTATCTCTGTAATCTACTATGGCTATCAATAAGTATGTTTTCTATGGACAGCTTGTTTTGCAGACGATGAAAAAAGAAAGCTTCCCGAAAGTAAACTCTACAGCCTTCATACGACACTCGAAGTTTTTTTAGTGCTTACCTTTGGTGCAAAAGCTATATGTTCCTCGAGTGGTAGAGGGGATTCGAGCCAAGGTCTTTCCAACCAGTCGCTATCGAAAGCGCTACTCTTCCACCCCCCACTACAAAACATGCTATATATAAAACATTTATATTTGGAAAGTATAATTAGTACTAATGATCTTCCCTGCAACTGCTGTATCCTCCGGTTGAAAATTTGTGTGTGTGTGTGTGTGTGTGTGTGTGTGTGTGTGTGTGTGTGTGTGTGTGTGTGTGTGTGTTTTCTGAAGATGAGTTCTGGTCTCCCAAAGTGATAAGGTTTTTGGCCAGAGAATACTCATAACAAACGACAATATGACTTACTGGTCCTGACAAAAACCAATGAGTCATATTTGACTTAGAGCACTATTACAAAGGAATCTCCATTAAGTTTTAAGGCCCGCACTAATTGAATGATTTGTTCATAAGTTCATGAACGCACACTAAGAACGAACGAATTAATTCGCAAAGTCGAGAATCACCTATAATTAATTTCTAATTAGAATGTATATAAATACAGCCTTAGTACTAGTTAGATGGATATCTTATCTTGTACACATGTATAAAATAAATTTCATATTTCTCATTTTAGAAAAATCCCTAAAAATCGACAGCAAAACGTCTCTTGAAATTAGCTGAAAATAGCATAATTCTAGCCCTTTCAAACATTGACAATACACTGATCTCAAAGACATAGTGCTCCGAGAGCAATTCCAACCAAACCAGTATCAATTTAGATTTAGATTTTTATTAATGGTAACCAGTGGATTTCTTTGTGTGTAAAGATATGATTTGCCATGAAAGGGTGAATTCGGTTTGATTAAAATAATAAATAATACTATCCAAGCTAATTCGGCTATTAACAACATCCTCATAGAAACTCGGAGACAGAGAGCTTTCGCATTGCAGGATATGAAGTTTGGTTAAAATTGGATGCTAATGAATTTCGTAATTTGGGGGGAAAAAAAATTTAAAAAAAGTGAAACAAATTTGGAAAGCAGTGAACCATTACTGATGGACTGACGTCAGAAGGTTAATGTATTCGAAGTGTTGGAAGAGTTGACGTTCTTACTTCAGTTCCGGTGCCGTCACTTACACGAAACAACTTGGAACTGTAGCAACCGCTAAGAAATATTTCTCGCAAATGTAAACATTGCAAGTCCTTCGGATGAGCCAACACTGGGAGGGTAAAGAGGGAGAGGGTTGAACAGGTGAATCATCGTCATAAGAACAGCTATTTTCTACTACTACGATGGTAAATCGACACGCTAGCGTTGATTTTTTTATAGTTCTTTCTTTCATCTAGGCCTTAAACTTTTTCATTTACCATATTTGTGTTAGTTAACGATGCGCAAAAATATGAAATAAAGGCGGAATGAATACGTACTATCTTGAAGCTATAAGTCAATTTATGAATGACAGCTTCAAAGATTACTTTACTATGAATCAAATACATCCTCTACATCCAAAGCATTAAATTTTACAAAGCAATTTATAAGCACGCTTTTTTGTATTGCTTCTTGCTACCACTGCCAAACAACGCTATAAATTTAATATTAATGGGATCAACCATAATAAATAGCAAGAATAAAAGGATTGACTTTACCTTGATTTGTCTAGCCTCACGATTCTTTTCTTGTCAACGATCTTCTCTGTAGATTGGCACACAAATTACTAAAGTAATACAGAAGGCCACTACGGTATTATAAATATTTGCAAGAAACAAACGGTTAGTCCATACAGTAAGTAAACATACACTAAATATTTCTAAACATACACTGCTTTCGTGGAAAGCACACGTTGGTCACAGTAATTACGTTCATTATAAAATGAAATATATATATTTATTTAAATCACATAGGCATTATAAACGTAATCGCGAGACACAACCTGATAAAAGCTAAAAAATGCACAATACAATTAAAAATGCCGGCCTTTCACTAAACCGCCATTATCCATGACGTCACTCCTCCCAACTAATCATTCTAGAAATCGATTAACTTATTATTATATTATAATTATATTAATTATTATATTAATGTTTTTACACTAATATAATAATATTATTATAAGTAATACTGTTTACGAATATTATATATATATATATATATATATATATAGATATATATATATATATATTAGGATTACCAAGTAATTTTATAAGCTTGGTTATTTAACTTCTAATCCCAAGTAAGCAAACAATTAAGTTTGCGCCTGAAACATAGTTCAAGTCTAAAGATGGTACAACACCAGGGCAACTCATTGTAAAGGTGGGTAAAGCTCTGATCACTATTCTTAGTATTTCCCATAATGTAAAGCACATCTCTAGAAGATGTATACTGCAATACATTATGTGTGGGGTCACTACCCATACCGGTTTCAACCTTTTTTGAGGTCTCCCCAGTGAGCAGCTAGACCCTAAATACCAAGGTTGACAATTGACAATTGACATTTATGTCTTTAGGGGTGAAGCAAGATGCTTTTCATATTCCCCGCTATCTGTTGTGGTTAGAGTGAAGGTAAAATTTATGAGCAGATTGCTCGCCCTGATTGGGCATGGAGATTATGCATCACTAAAGGAGGCTAATATAGCTTTTGGTCTTCTATATTTGAATATGTCCGTTGGATCGCATGCTGCAGCTTGCTGAACCAAATCGTTGGGATGTGTGGACGTCTTTAGGAAAAACTTGGTTGCTAAGGATCGTAGAAAAGAGAAAATATAGGGAATATTTGTGTCTCTATGGAGTTGATTGTTTCTAAGATACCACGGGGCGTTCAGAATCATTCTCAAGCACTTATTCTGCACTCGCTGTATTTTGATAATGTTAGCATTAGAGGTGTGGCTCCAGACCGGAGAGGCACAGGTGATTATAGGACGAATCGTCATCTGGTATAGCTGCAATTTGATTCTGTTGCTGAGCTTGCTATTTCTATTAATTAGCGGATAGATCTGAGCTATGGCTTTAGATGCCTTTGTGCACGTAGATTTGATGCTGGTTGAAAGATAGCTTTTTGTAGAGAATTACACCCAGGTAATTTGTTTCTGACTTCCAGGGAATTTTAGTATTGAATAGTAACAAATCTCCTACAGGAAACATTGGCCTTTTTGAGAAAAGAACGGCTGAGCTTTTCTGGGGGTTGACTTCCACTCTCCACTTAGAGAACCAACCCTCCAGCTTTAGAATGTTTTCTTGAAGCTTTCTGGTAATGAAAAGGGGTCTGAGAGATCTGGATAGTATTGCCGTATCGTCCGCATATAGGGCCAAAATGGAAGTCATCGGATTGTGTGGGATGTCTGACATGTATACAGAGAACAGCAATTCAGCCAGTAGAGATCCCTGCGGCACTCCAGCAAAGATGTGGCGGTGGGAGGATGTAGAACCGTTGATTTTTACTTGCATTGATCTATTTTGAAGATATGAGTGGATTAAGTGAACCATTTTAGGTGAGATGCCGGCTGAGATAAGCTTGTGCAGGAGTCCAAAATGCCAGATTTTGTCAAATGCTTTGGATAAGTCTAGGAAAACAGCGCCTGTGCATTGATGCCAGTTGTAGCTGGTGGTGATGTATTCAACAATTCTGTGGATTTGCTGGGTAGTACTATGGTGTTGCCTAAAACGAAACTGTTCTTTAGGGAGGATGTTTAGGTCATTTATTGAGGTCTGAAGTCGTGAGAGGATGACTTTCTCTGCAACCTTAACCAGATTTGAGATGAGACTGATTGGACGATAATTTTGGGGTAGGTGTGAGTCTTTGCCTGGCTTATGTATAGGAAGTACGTCAGCCAGTTTCCAGGTGGAAGGAAAATAGTGAAATCTTAAAATTGCATTTATTATACTGGTCAGGTACACTACTGCCCTCCGGGGCAGAAGTTTAATCACACGATTAGTAATGCCGTCTGGTCCAGGAGCTTTTTTGTTCTTTAATTTTTTAATAATGTCATATATCTCAGCAGGTGATGTTGATGCAATATGGTCAGTGCTGGAGATAAGAAGTTTGAGTGAGTGTCTAACCTTGCTGTGAATCTTATGTATGTGGCCAAAGTCAAGGTTTCCATACGAAGGCTTGCATTGCTCTTCCAAGCTGTACGCTATAACCTCTGCTTTGTCCACATCTGTGTGAGCAAGGCCCTGGTCAGAGAATATTGGGGGAAGGGATCTGCCTTTGTTTTTGGTATTTTTCAGTAGTCCCCAGATGGAGTGATCACTAGGTGAAATGGAGGATAACTTTTCATCCCATACATAGTCTCTGTGAGCTTTCAGTGCATCTCTTACTGCCCCATTTAGTCTGTTTAGATTTCTTTTGTCTTGTAGTGCACACGTGTTGCGGAATCTTTTCCTAACTCTGTTTTTGTCTCTGATCAAGTTCATGATGTCTTCAGGCAAACGATCTGGCTTGCGGGCAGATTTGTAGGAGGAAGCTACCTTTATAGCAGAATTAATTTGTTGTGTGAGATTTGTAACTGCAGTTTCTACTTCTTCTTTTGTGCGTATGTGAGGAACAGGTTCAATATAATCTTTCAGTGCTGCTGACAGTCTTTCCCATGCAATGTAGGAGTGAGAAGGAAGACATAGGTAGTCTTGATTTCCCAGCTGTAGTAGAATTGGATTGTGATCGGATGATAGTTCATCCATAGATATGATACTGTACTGAAGTTTAATATCCTGCAGGATAGCTATATCCAGGATGTCAGCAGTGCCGAACGTACTGAGATGAGTTGGTTCGGTGGGGCCTGCCACAACAGCGTTGCTTGATCCTAAGTAATTGAAGAGGATGCAACCATTCTTGTTTGTGGTTGAACAATTCCACGCAGGATGCTTGGAATTCAGATCCCCGGCAATAATGGTGGGCCCTCTGATGCCTAAGATGGCATTTAGATCTGAGTGAAGTAGAGATTTTTGGGGAGGGTTGTAAGCTGAGTAGATTTTCAGTTTGCCAGTGGAGCTGGTGACTGCTTCCACTCCTGTGATCTCAAGGTTAGTGGTTGAAGGAATGCTCACAGAGTGGTGCTTAATGTAGTTTTTAATGAAGATGGCAGTGCCACCGCTTCTGTAGAGTAGTCTGTCATTTCTGTATAGGTGATAGCCCCTTATTGTGGGATTGTCTGAGGGTCTTAGATGAGTTTCGCTGATTAGAATAACATCTGGCTGATACCTAGATGTGAAGGCACGGAGTTCCAGGATTTTATTTTTGAGGCCATTTGCGTTCCAAGCAACTATTTGAAGAGATGCTGGAATGAGTTTGTTACTATTCATTTATGAGAGCTGTGAGGATGACCTGTGTTTCACGAAGAAATCTTTTAGTGGAGGTTTCAGTAGGATTTTATAGGCTAAAATTTTGTAGCATGTTTGCTAGTGAGGCCGTGATAATAGCTGTTAGGTTTTTAGGTGCTCTTGATTGATTTTGTTCTGGAATTGGCCTGATTGTACGGGTCACATCGGCATAACTTCTTGTTTGCTTTTGGTTGGAGGTCTCCGACTGTAGTCGCTGAGTCTCCGGTTTTGATGTCTGGGCCGCTGGTGTTCTTGTACAGGGTGTTCGGGATAAATTTGACATATTTATAATTAATTATATTTTTCCGTAAGTTACATGTATTAACACACACTTCTCTTCATTTAAAAGTTTGGACCCTTCTTCATTCATATACAAGATGTCAGAAAGGATGGATAGCTGGAACCCACCTGAATCATGGAAGAGAATAACTTGTATCATGATGATTCGTGCCCGCCATCAAAATAAGGATATTACGACTGCTGCCCAATGCTCCCTGAATACAGTAAAAACAATCAGGAATGAACTAGAGACTTGCAATGGTGACTACGAGGATGTAGCAAGAAGAAAGATCCCTAGCAGACGATCTGATTGCGTTCGTACAGCAGAATTCCTCGCAAATCTGCAGGAACAGGTGTTGAAGAACCCTGGCATTGGAATTCGGGCTTTGTTCGTGGAGTTGCTAACTGTAGTCAAGCCCTGGATAACAAGGGTAGCCAATGGTAGGCCGTATGTATGGCAGCAGGATTCGGCCCCTTGCCACACCTCTGGGAAAAGTCAAAAATGGTTGTCTGAAAATTTCTACGACTTCACCAGTCCAAATGTTTGGCCTCCAAACTCCCCAGACCTTAACCCCATGGATTATTTTGTATGGGGCGCAGTTGAAAAAGACACCAATCGCACTTCCAGTAATACAAAAGCCCAGTTAATGGATAAAATTAAAACAGTTTTTGCGGCCCTTCCCAGGGAGACTGTAGCATCAGCTTGTTCGAGGTTCCGAAGCAGAATTGAAGCTGTGATCGATGCTAATGGTGGTTATTTTGAGTAAATCTTGTTGATAGTATTGTAATTAACTCTGCCTGTAATGTTTTTTTGTCAATTCATTAAATTTAATAGATACAAAGAAGATTTTCTTTTTCCTTACGAAACTGTCAAATTTATCCCGAACACCCTGTACTGTAGGAGGAGGGCTGACTGATTGTCTCCATCCGTCTGTTCTTTGGGTGTTGAGTACATCCTTTATAGTTCGCCGGATGAGGGCCACTGCAGTTGGCACATTTGGCCGAGGTGGTCCTTGGCTTAGTGCAGGTATTGGTTGGGTGAGTGTCTCCACATTTTAAACATCTGTATTCTGCTCTGCATAGATTCTGGGCATGGCCAAACTTTTGGCACCTGTGGCACTGCCCAGAAGATGATCTTTTACGGAGTGGTTCCGGTGTGACGATGAGACCACAGACTGTTTTTAAGTTGTAGATATCCTTATATATTTTGTGAATCTCAACAAGGACTAATGGCATGGGAGTGTTGTCTGCTTTGTACATTCTGCTCACTTTGACTGGTGGCAGATCCTGAGAATTTAGGTCAGCAGCGATTTCTGCTGTGTCAATGTCTTCACTGACACCACGAAGGACTACTTTTAAATTTTTTTCCGAACTGAGCGCAAAGGTATGATACTGAATGCCTCTGTCGTCCAGTTCCTTGGTCAACCTTCTATAGTCTGTCACTGTTGCTGGCTGAATCTTTATGCCTTCATCCATGTTTTTGGCCTTAATGAAGCCAATATGCAGATTGGACATTGTGGATCGTAAAGCTGCCCACTTTTGTTTTTCTCTAAGGATGACCGGAGGCACCTTTTCTTTGGGAGAAGTAGCGTCGACCGAACCCTGAGAATCCTGTTCCATTACAGTATTGTCATTGTGCGGTTCTTCTATTGTTCTTCGCTTTTTGCGAGCACGCACTTCTACAAAGTCGGAAGGAGTAGAAGGCATCGATCTAATGATCTTCAGCGACAGCGTCTGAGACACATTCGGGGGGAAACGTGTCATACAGTTTAACTTTTCCCGGCCAATTATCACTCAGTAGCTTTCCCAGTCTGAGGAATTCCCTGTAAACTTCTTCGAATTTGGTCTCATTCAGAAGTTTTTCCATTTCAAGAATTAAAATGTGTTGAGACACAGATGGAGAAAGAGTAGAGATCCCTCAGGTGCCCGAGCAGGCAAAGATAATCCTGTGGACTTTTGAGGGTCCACTAGCAAATCCCGTAGACACTCTTAGGTGTCTACCAGCATAAAATTTACTCTATGTATACAGGGTGTTCGGGATAAATTTGACATATTTATAATTAATTATATTTTTCCGTAAGTTACATGTATTAACACAAACTTTTCTTCATTTAAAAGTTTGGACCCTTCTTCATTCATATACAAGATGTCAGAAAGGATGGATAGCTGGAACCCACCTGAATCATGGAAGAGAATAACTTGTATCATGATGATTCGTGCCCGCCATCAAAATAAGGATATTACGACTGCTGCACAATGCTCCCTGAATACAGTAAAAACAATCAGGCATGAACTAGAGACTTGCAATGGTGACTACGAGGATGTAGCAAGAAGAAAGATCCCTAGCAGACGATCTGATTGCGTTCGTACAGCAGAATTCCTCGCAAATCTGCAGGAACAGGTGTTGAAGAACCCTGGCATTGGAATTCGGGCTTTGTTCGTGGAGTTGCTAACTGTAGTCAAGCCCTGGATAACAAGGGTAGCCAATGGTAGGCCGTATGTATGGCAGCAGGATTCGGCCCCTTGCCACACCTCTGGGAAAAGTCAAAAATGGTTGTCTGAAAATTTCTACGACTTCACCAGTCCAAATGTTTGGCCTCCAAACTCCCCAGACCTTAACCCCATGGATTATTTTGTATGGGGCGCAGTTGAAAAAGACACCAATCGCACTTCCAGTAATACAAAAGCCCAGTTAATGGATAAAATTAAAACAGTTTTTGCGGCCCTTCCCAGGGAGACTGTAGCATCAGCTTGTTCGAGGTTCCGAAGCAGAATTGAAGCTGTGATCGATGCTAATGGTGGTTATTTTGAGAAAATCTTGTTGATAGTATTGTAATTAACTCTGCCTGTAATGTTTTTTTGTCAATTCATTAAATTTAATAGATACAAAGAAGATTTTCTTTTTCCTTACGAAACTGTCAAATTTATCCCGAACACCCTGTATATCCCGTAGATCAAATCGATCTACCAGCATCGGTAGCAAATATTACACCTTAAAAAAAACCTCAGAAGAAGAACACTTACCTCGGTATATATATTATTTATCATTCAAAAACTATCGCCACTAATTAACAACACAATGACTCATCTGACTTAATTCTATCATCAATAACACACGACACAAAACACTAACATACGGGCCGCCATTTTTCACTCCCCTCATCCATACCAAGGTTTTAGTAAAACAGAGCCTTATCAACTTTACCTATACAAGTTGCAACAAGGTGTTTTTATTTTTAATAAGAATCTCTGGAGGAGATATATATGTAATTAATTTTTTAACTTGGTGATACCCAAGTTAAAAAATTAATTTTTTATATATACTTTTATATATAAAAGTATATATATATATATATATATATATAATTTTATATATATATATATATATACTTAATAATTATTATTATTATATTTTTTTAAAATAGAAACACACGTATTAACCACAATGAAAATTATTTAATTTTAAATATTTCATCCTAAGTATCTTAGGACATCATCAGTACAGTAGTTTAAACAATAATAAGAATAACATACAGTTAAGGCCCATGATTACAATAGAATCTCATTAAACGTGCTACAGAAGTAAAAATGAGAAAAAAAAAACTAATAATAATTATTTTACACAATTTTGTATGACAATTTCTCATACTTTAGGGATAGTAAGAACGTCGTTGAGGTTTAAATTTGGTCTGTGCAGTAGGGCTTCAGAATTTACATTCTCAGGTCGCTACATTCACAATTCTTCCGCTCATCATCCATCTCAGAAATCAGGCATTATTAAATCACTAGTTTCCAGAGCACACAAATTCTGCTCCTCTGAAGAATCTCTAAACCAAGAATTAGAAGCAATCAAAAATACAGCCATCCTAAATGGATATAATCCTAAAACAACTCAAAAAATCATCAGTCACTTTCCCACACATCAAACCAGACAAGAAGAAGTTCAGAGGATTCCCATACCTTTCGTCAAAGGCATCTCCGAACGTCTTTCTAAAATTATGAGGAAATACAATTTTGCCACTACTTACAAACCTATCAACCAAATTTACAACTTGTTAGCTTCTCCTAAGGACAAACTCTCATCTTTGATGTTGCCTGGCGTTTATAAGATTCAATGCTCATGCAAATTGTCTTACATTGGACAGACAGGTAGGTCTCTGTTCAGAAACGCATATCGGAACAGCAAGACCACATTCGTTTTTTTAAACCTCAGAAATCTGGCCTCTCTCAACACGGAATTGAAAATCCAAGCCATAGGATCCATTGGGAAAAGTCTAAACTTTTACATAGATCTTTATATAAACATGAACGTTTATATAAAGAAAGTTCTGATGAAGCCCTACTACACAGACCAAATTTAAACCTCAACGACGTTCTTACTGTCCTTAAAGTATGGGAAATTGTCATACAAATTTCCCATACTTTAAGTTCATTTAAATTTCCCATAAAAAAAAAAACTAATAATTGTGTAAAATGATTATTATTAGTTTTTTTTTTTTTTTTTTTTACTTCCTTAACACGTTACGCACGTTTAATGAGATTCTATTGTAATCATGCGTCCTAACTCTATGTTATTCCTATTATTGTTTAAACTACTGTACTGATGATGTCCTAAGATACTTAGGAAGAAATATTTACAAGTAAATAATTTTCACTGTGGTTAATACGTGTGTTTCTTTTAATTTTAATAACAATAATTATAATAATAAGCTATGTAGAGCATCCAAAGCTTCCAAAATGGGATTTATGCCTGAAGAAAAATGATGTGCCAACAACATAGAAGAAGGCTACCCTAATTCTGATACATAAAAAGTGAGATAGAAGACGACGAATTACCGACCTATCAGTCTACTATCAGTGATCTACAAAGTGTTTACAAAAGTCTTAGCTCATAGGCTTTGTGCGCCTCTAGACCTAGCACAACCAAAAGAACAGTCACCATATTCAAGTTATACAGCAGATTATTGAACGGTGTAATTAATATCAATTACCACTATGTCTTGGTTTTATTGACTATGAGAAAGTCTTTGATTCACTTAAAACTTGTACAATACTTCAAGCATTTCGAAACCAACAAGTGGAGTAGCCATACATCAGAACCATCAAATCGGCATACACCAATGCCACAGCAGCAATTCATTTCAGTGGAAACATCTCTACTGTGGGAATACAGAGGTATAAGACAGGGTGACACAATATCTCCAAAATTATTCACAGCGTGCCTAGAAGAAATATTCAAACTTCTTGATTGGGAAGAGAAAAGTTTGAAGATAAATGGAAGATATTTAAGCCATTTACGCTTTGCAGATGACATAGCTAGCTTTACTTCAACTGCGCATGAATTACAGACTAGTATCCATGAGCTCCAAATTTCCAGCAAAACAGCAGGCCTAAAGATAAATCTAAAGAAGACCCATGTTATGTTCAATAGCTATGTCCAACCAGAAATAATAAAAATCAATAATGAGGAAATTAAGTAAGTAGATCATTACATATACTTAGGACAACAGTTATCAATGGAACAAAATATCATGGACGAAATTAAAAGGCGCACGATGCTTGGGTGGAAAGCATTTGGAAAATTACATTCAATATTCAAAAGCCAACTACCATTATACCTGAAGAGAAAAGTTTTTAACCAATGTATTCTTCCTATACTGACATATGGCTGTGAAACATGGACACTGAATGCAAAGGAAATTCAAAAATTAAGAACAACACAATTTAGTATGGAAAGAAGTATGTTTGGTATCACAAGATTGGATCACAAAAGGAATACATAGATAAGAAATCAAACCAAAGTCTCTGACATCAAGAGTGAAACATCTGAGACTGAGCATATTGCTCGAAGACAAGATCAACGATGGACAAAAGCGGTACTGGATTGGATTCCACGAGAGGAAAAACGACCACGACGCTGACCTAAATCACGGTGGATTGATGATATCATCAGCTTTGCAGGAGTGACATGGAAAAGGAGAACCATGGACAGACAGTTTTGGAGTAATCTTGGAAAGGCCTTCATACAGCAGTGACAATGGCTGGTGGTGATGATGATAATAATAATTTCCTTACTATATGATTATTATTAATCCAGTAGAAATGGCGCTGTCTATCTTACGATAAAGAATATATATATAACCTGGTTATATCATCAGGAATTCTTTTTTAACCCCAATAATCACATACCTTCCTTATTTACAATAATCTACAAGATTCTTTACGAAAACATTGCAACTGCATAGAATACTTATGAAAGCAGCCTTGATTTGTTAAGGGCATTCCTGTTTCCGCAATCTGGCCACCTTTTTTGTATAAATTAACAAGGTTGCTTAATGAAGGAAACTCAAGTATTGCATTTTTTTTCTAGATTTCGAAAAGGCATTTGATAGGGTACCACATGAAGTTGCAACGAATCGGTTTAGATATCGATTACAAGCAAGATTACAAGTTCCACAGTGCTTAGTACTGAAACCATTACCTTTGGTCTCAGTACTGTGCACTGTGGAACCTCATTTTGGCCTCACAGAAACATTCAGTTGTTTGTATTTAATGTGAAGCTAGAAAGGGATGTTAGTAATTGTGCTGTCGACATAGTGGCTCTTACAGGGATTTGAATATGCTGGAAAGGTGGGAGAAAAAAGTAATATGAATCGTGTACCAAAAATATAATGGAACTCTTGCTATCACCAAGTTTTGCTAAGAAATTCGTGTAATTCAATGAAAGCACAGGTGCTCTAAACAGATACATTCCTAATGGCACATTTCTTCCCAGAATTCCCATTGGCATTGAGTGACTGAAAAGAAACCAGTTATGTCATAAAGGAATTAATATAAGCATGCGACTGCCAATTCCCTATACTCTTATTCATTGCGCATAGTTCGGTGAGATATGGGTAAACAACAGACTTCATTAAATGCTTTGGTCAATTGCTGCATCCTGTAAATGGCGCTTCTCCGTTCAAGCCTTCTCAGATGACGGCAATCTCGTTCCTGGAAGACTGTCTTAGGACCATAGTTACGCCTGTTAGACAAGCAACGTGGGTCATTTTCCCACATATTAAACACGCGGGATATCTCACCTTTTGAGAAACCAGTCAGCTCTGCTGTTTTCAAAATCGTGGTGTCAGCCAGGCGGGCACCCATAAAAAGCCCTTTATCGAAGTCTGAAATATCCTTTGTTTTTCCCGTTGTGATCAACGCAATAGACGATTACTGGCCAGCAATATTCTTAAATAGTTGTCTAGAACATGCAGCTGTGCACGTGACGAAGTATTTTGTATATACGCTGCATAAGTGACGTTTACGTACATCTGCACAAAGGTTTCTAATTCAGGGGCAGGTATATGTTCATCTAGGGATCTAGAAATCTAGAAAGTGTGTTTTGCATTCTGGGATACTAAATCAATTGATGTGAAGTCATTAGCGTCTACATACATACATACAGCTTACTCGTGAAGATACTTCATGTCCAAACTGCGTTGGCTTACGCTAATGTATGGAATTAATAATTTACTAGATTTTGTAAAATATATTATTATAACGATAACTATGTTAAACAGATTTCTGTTTGTCAGGTGAGAGACACCGGTAGATTATTATTAAAATTCCAAGAATATTCAGAAATTGAAGCAATGCATTAATTTATAATTATTGTTACATACTTTAATGTGACATTTTTCCATAGCGACAATTTGATTTTTTTTTTTTTTTGTTCGTTTTTAACGACAGGATACTTTTATAAGTTCGATTCTGGTCCTTGACTTTAAAAACTTTTTTCAGTATTTTTTTATTTTTATTTTTTTTAAATTGTCGGGGATATAGAGATTTTGCCAACTTGTAACTTGGGATTTTAAAACAAATCCGAGAATGCACGCAGTGAACAGATATCATTCATTGCAAAGTTTCCTAATAAAAGTATTCTTCGGCAAAGCTAAAATTTGGACTGCAGATCTCACACTGTTTTTAATAATAAACCAGTTATGGTTTGGAATACGAGATATTGCAGTTCTCTGGCGTACTTTCTGCTCCAAAGTCTTGAAATCGTAGGTAGTCCTGAACTCATCTACTCTCAACAAGTAAGGTGGGATCCGGCTGTTCGTCTATTTTCAAAAGTTAGGAATAAATGATTTCTGCCTACTTTAGAATAAAGGGAATAACAGGCACGTAGGTTGTTATTCTTTAATCTACAAGATAGCAACGGGCTACATTTAATTATAGAAGTCAGGTAAATGCAGTATTCATGATCTGTAATCCCAAGAAAGCTAAATATTTTTTGTCCCCTTTGAATTTGGAAAAGGCTTTAGAATAATAAAATTATTGCAAGTAGATCTTCATCATAAGAACAGTTATTTGATTGGGATGAACTAATTCCTATTTCTTTATAGACGAGAGAGGAATGCTCTCATAGTACCCATATATAAAAAGGGAAATAAAATTGCATGTGAGAATTACAGAGGTATTTCCCTACTGAGTGTTCCTGGCAAGATCTATGCAAGTATACTTGAGAAACGGTTGAGAAGAATTGTGGAAGAAAAGCTTGGTGAAGAACAAGCTGGATTCAGGCCAAACAGAGGCTGTCAGGATCAGATCTTCACTTTACGACAAATAGTCGAGAAAGCATGGGAATATAACAAAGATCTGTATTTAAGTTTTGTCGATCTGGAAAAGGCATATGACAAGGTGCCAAGAGAGAAGCTATTCAATACGCAACAGTTATATGGTGTCAATGGGGCATTATATCAAGCAATACTTAGTCTTTATTTGAGTTGTAAGTCAGCAGTTAGAATTGAAGGAAGCACAGGAAGATGGTTTAATGTTAAATCTGGTGTGAGACAAGGATGTACATTATCCCCTCTGTTATTCATTATCTATATGGATCACATTATGAAGGAAAGTGGTATTAAACATGATATCAAAATTGGAGATGTTAATGTCAGCTCTTTGCTTTATGCGGATGATGTTATACTTCTAAATAAATCCGCTACAAGTCTGCAAGATTCTCTGACTAAATTGAATAGCTGTTGTAATAGATATGGTATGAAGGTCAGCAATAAAAAGACAAAGACAATGAAAATAGGCAGAATCATTGAAAATGTCAACTGTGTTGTGAATGGAGAACCTGTGGAACAAGTAAAACATTTTAGCTATTTAGGCACGATTTTTACTGAAGATGGTAAATTAAATATAGAAATAGACAACAGAATCAGCAAAGCTGGTATGGTGGGAAGTCAATTGAATAAATTCATATGGAATAAGAGAGAAATTAGTCAGAACACTAAATTATATACAAGACAGTGTTCAAACCAGTTTTAACTTATGGATCTGAGAGCTGGGTCAGAAGTAAAACACTTGACCAAAGACTAGAGACCACAGATATGAGAGTCCTGAGAAAGATTATAGGCGTGAACAGATGGCATCGATGGCAGTATCATATTAAAAACGAGGATATTAGGAAAGAACTTGACATTGTCAGCATCCAGGAATGCGTTAGCAGAGCTAACCTCAGGTGGTATGGTCACTTAAACAGAATGGGCGAAGAAAGATTAGCAAAACAAGTGTTCTCTGCCAGGTTGGCAGCAAAACGACCCAGAGGAAGACCAAGATATAGGTGGATTGATACGGTACAAAGTGCTTTAGACGATAGAAATATAAGATCTGATAATGTTGGAGTGTTGACAAGTAACAGACTGATTTGGAGGAAAATTGTAGATAGGAAATTAATAATGATGTAATTTTTTCATGTAGTACTATCATATCCTGTACACCCCTTGAGGGTACATGGCAGGAATTTGATGATGATGATGATGATGAATATTTATGTAGGATTTTCAACTTAAAGTAAACCAGTCTCGAATGGAGTCAGCAGGGCTTTTTCTGAAAATGCGAAATACAGAAAAAAAAAGTCCGAGAATGCACGCAGTGGAAAGATACCATACCATTCATTGGAAAGTATCCTAATAAAAATCTTTCATTTAGTCTCCGAATGGAATAGATGGAGCTCTTTTGCCATCCATAACTGTTGTGAATCGGCAAGCAGTCGCTCTCCATCCTTAGTTTCAAAAATAATTGAGTTCAGGGCTACCGATGATTTCAGAACTTTGGAAATGGTGTACAGTAGATAGCTGTCTTCATCTCTAATTCCTAAATATTCCTCATATTCCTAAATTGGTATGTTCTTATCTAAAAAGAGCTCTGCATTCACCTTTTCTGAGATTTAGGATTAAAATCCTATTTCTGTAAGGAAACTTACCTGCTTGCTTTGAAATCAATAATTCAAAAAATATACCTTTAGTCGACGACTAAAATTAAATTTATGATGATGATTCTGATGACTGACATTATGGAAGCGATAGCATAACAACAAATTTACATCGATCATCTGTGTTATAATCTGCATGGGTAACACTCATGGCTCTTCTTCTCATCTCCATACTTAATAAAATGTTTAGGTGTGCAATGATGCCACGGACCCGATTGTCTATTCAATATTATATCTCTGGAGACAGTTGCTGCGTATATATTTGTGATTATTGTACACTGCCCAAAATAGAATAGCATAGCATTGCAGGTAAAATAGCACAATTTTGAATGTCCGAGTTCGACAATCTGCCATATAACTGCATAAAACCAAGAAGAGAGTACCATAATATGAAAGCCTTTCATACAAATACAATTCCAATGTTATGATATATGGCTAGAAAGCGCAGACATGATGTAGAGTGGGATATTCGCCTGATCCAGACCATTCTAGCAGATGTTTCCATATTTTTTCTTAAGAATGCTTGCATTTTTTTAAAAAACAAATTGCTCGGAATACTTATTTCAAATTATTTTCTAATTGTCACATGACGAGAGTATAGTAAACGACCTCTATCGTCCTAATGTTAATTCGTATTGTTGTCTAAAATACTGTAATGTGTTTGTTTTCCTTCGATGTTTCGCTGTAAGGTGAAAAGGGAGAGAAACTCTTACCTGTTCCGAATATCGACTAACTTCAAACCAGCTGAAAAAGTTTCTCTTCTACTAGCAACTCAAACTTCGCGTAAATTGAGAAATTAAATTTCTGAAATGAATGGAATCGAAAACAAAGAAAACACAAAACTATTTTCATAAAAGGAATATTTATTTACTAGCATACAAAACTAAAATGTACATCGTAATTTATTACGATATGAAATTATGAAAATTTTATAGTAATAACAGTAGTAAGAATAGGAATAAAGAAGAGAGTAAATTAAAATCACGTTAGATATTATTATTCATCTTCGTAGGATGTTTGAGATGCGAACTTTAGAGTGTTCTTATTAATGAAAAAGTCTAACGTTCTTGTGTGCAGTTTAACTTTTAACACTTAATTTTTTTTATTGGTTACTTTGTTGATAGGATTCTAACATTTCTTCAAAATTATCTTCCTATACATCATCAAAATCTACTGATTTTGTCAATCCAATAATTTCATCTATTGCATTATCTTTTAAATTGTTTATTAGGAATTGTGGTGAATAATTCACGGCTCAAGTCAAATTATCTTCACACATGCCTCTTAAGCAACTCAATGTCTTCATCGCAGGATTCTTTAATCATTTCTATATCCATTTTAATCCTAAAAATTTCTCAAAATATCTGACATTTTCCATTTCTTTAGAATTTAGTTTCTTATGGATATTAATATTTGTCGAAGACAACATTTGAAAGCTTAAATTACTCCGTGATCCATGGGCTGGATAATTGAAGTAGTGTTCGGTAGCAATAAAATATTTTGATGTTCTCATTAACATCACCCAACAGTCTGCCGAGGACCAGTGCATTCTCAAGTACAGTATTATTAAAATCTTAAAAGGAATCTTTGGCTTCTCAGAATAACTTATAATTTATAATTCAGCTGCAATAGAACCCAACAAAAAAAGGTCATTGATATGTAGCGGCTTTGACGTCGGGTGTTTTTTTGTTTTTGTTTTTTGTTTTTTCAGAAAAAAACAAAGGTTCTGTTAGGCATGTGTTTCCAAAACAGACGTTTTGCCCAAGTTAAACTTTATCCTGAGTTGGTCATAAATTATGCCCCCAAATATGCTTATGAAATTTGAACAGCTTCTTTGTCAATTTCTACAATTTGAACTTATGAAATTTGAACAGCTACAATTTCTCCAATTAAGTTTATATATTATAAGCAGTGAAGATTTTGGAATTTTCTGGGATCATCTGGCATGAGAGATAAGAGAGGCATTAAAGATGTTTCAATCTCACGAATATCACTTTTTAATGACTTTGAACTATTTATTGAATCGCTATATTCAATCACTAATCTTACATCTCGGGTTTTCTTTCTGCTCTTATACTTCTCATTTCACTAAGCTTTTCTTCTGAGAGATGACCACGCGACAGCAATAGTTGTCTGCATATTCACCTTCCTGGATTGCTTAGGTTCCTTGGTAGTCCTCAGCCAGTAATCTCTGATGGCGAAGAGTGGAGATTCAATGGATCTTCAAAAATAGTTATTTAGAAATAAAGTGGCCTCATCTACTCCCTTTGAGGTAAAAAAAAAAAAAATCAGCTAACGTCTTTTATTCCTTTATAGAGAGTAGGCAAGGCCTTTTTAAAAAAACTCTATCTAGCTTTTGGAGACTGAGTGAGCAGTTTAATCTCCACCGGCAGACAATCAGAGATAACTTGCCCTAGTTATCACTAATTATAAGAGGCATCCGATGAAGAGACTGACAAACAAGTGCTGCCATCCTTTAGTGCATACATCTAACGGGATGTGTTCATGTCTAAAATAGTGTGAGTTCTAAGGTCGATATTCTTAAATTTATGGAATGAAAAACCCACGTTTCCAGAAGGAAAAACCAGCTTCCCCTTACCAAAGATTGACTAACTCAGGAAGTGGTCGAAGAAAATCTTTAAAAAAAACGTTTCTCCAGTCAGCGAATAGACTCGAACTTAAGTCTATCTTCGATGGCATTGTGCAGAGGATTTCTCCTTTGGTGTAAATCTGGATTAATTTTGAAAGAAAAACAAGTCTTTAGTGAATTTATTTATTTTATTTGTTCTCGCGTTAATCCGAAATCACTAAGTCAAACACGTGTAACTTCAGATATCAATAAATTAAAAAATAAATCAGATTTACATTAACATACATGAAAAAGTATAGTCATTGTTTTTTCCCATGTGTTTAATTATATAAAGAAGCATCTGTGGTAATTCTAAATCCTTAACACGTTTGACTTCACCAAAATGAACAGACAAGGCCATTTAGTCCTAACGTTTTGAAGATCGTTAGCAGCAAATCTCTACCTTAGCCTTCATCAATAGCTGACCCAAATATATAAATTGTCCTTTTGAGTTGCAGGTTAAAAATTCGAAATCCGGTAAGGGAAAACCCTAATTCCTTTGTTGAAGATCCACTAATTTGAAAATCGGCTGAAAAAGGTCTAGAAAAAGTTTCCGTTGTCGGCGACTAAATCAAACTCATCACAAGCTTTTGTCTGAAAGACTAGTGATATTCCAGAGGATTACATTGGCACCAACAATGATTCTCATCTCGACAAAGCTGATAATGGTAGGACAGGAGGTAAAACAGAGCTACTGTCCGACCATAGATCCGAAACCCTGTGCTGGTAATGTGCCAAAAAAATTCATGTTGAAGGTAAGAAAGGAGTAAGGCGATGTACGAATTCGTTACCAACACGCGAAATCAAATGCTTTATACGTAAAATTTTCCAATATTGTACAGTTGGAAAATTTTTACCAAAAAGTTACCATGCAAAATAGTTACCATGTTAAAAACTAGAATTTTCATAAAAGAAAAGATACTTTTCCGACGTATAATAATAAATACTCATCCTACAAAACGCATTTGATTACTCTATTATCGGAATGGATTCGCCTTCTTCTGACATGCGCAGAAGTGTCGAGGGATCTCGCATTTGTGGTCGCACAGGAATACAGTTAGAATAAGAACATTACAATGCGTTTTAAGAAGCAACATTGGTGAAGATTATCAGACAGAAAACATTGGTGCATGGGAAATACACTATGTTGTCAAAAATATTTTGACACCTTGTGTGCCATGCAAATTTCGCATCTTACCACATGCAAATATTCAGGGAGTGTCTGCGTAAGTCTGGTAATGAAAGAAGGGATATGAGGCATGTTTTGCACTGTACTCGATGTCAAGATGCCACGTTGAACTTAACTGACAGGCTTCCAACATGGAATGGTAGTTGTATGTCACATCTGTGGACATTCTGTCTATGACATTGCTACCAGTCTCGGTATATCGAAATCCACCATTGCTTATGTCATTCGTAGATGAAAAGTTGATGGTGCTACCACATCAGGAAAATACTCCGGGAAGCCACTGACTGAGATCGGCGAGCTCTGTCTCGGAATGTTCGAGCATCCCGCACGTCATCAGCGGCGGACTCAGATCCAACCTGGAAAATGTTGCAAGTATATATCTGTCAGCATTAAAACCGTCTGCAGAAAATTGCATGCCTTAGGTTACAGTGACAAAGCTGCTGCGAACAAGCCCCACATCAATCCCCCCCCCCTCAACGCCAAACGAAGTTTGAAATGATACCGTTTACACCCTTCCTTGACTGTGGATGATTGGAAAATGGTTCTGTGGAGCGACGAATCACGCTTCCAAATGTTTCATTCTGATGGTCGTCTTTGAATATGGAGATTACCCGGAGAGCTGTTCTGGGAGGACTGCAATCTGTCAAATATGGGGAAGGCTTGGTAATGGTATGGATGTGTTTCAGTTGGATGAGGCTTGGTCCATTGCTGGACGTGCGCAAAACCATGACGTTTAATGGATACCTGTACACTGGACAAATTCATACTTCCTGCATAAGTACTTTGGCAGTGACCCTTACATGTTTCAGCATGCCAATGCTCCATGCCTTACTGCTCTGCGTGTCCAAGACTGGTTCCCACAAAACAATGTTCATGTGTCGGACTGGCCGGCTCTGATTCCCGACTTCAATCCCATCAAACATCTTTGGAACGAATTAGAACGTCGAATTCCCGTCAGCGACTGCCATTATCATCAGCAATGGGGGTAGCTTTGCACGAGTAATGGAAGAATATTTCTCTTGCGACGTATCAGAAATTGGTTGAAAGCATGCCCGAAAGGTAGTTGTCATTGAAGTCAAAAGTGGTTCCACTCGGTACTAGAAATTAAATTTGATCATAACTAGGTGATCAAATACTTTTGTCAACGTAGTATATACGACTTCTGCATTAATTCAACCTTGGTATGGCTATCACTGATGAGACTTCAGAGAATTATACACCAATGGATAATGCATATTATACGCCATTTTCTTTCAGTTTACACTTTCACTCTCATAGATGCTGTCCTGAGAAATTTCCTAATAAGCATTGCACTGGTTTTAATTTATGTTGAGAGATGGGAAGATCACTCACAACAGAATATTTTCTTATGTTGCTTAGTAAAAGCAAGAAAACCGTGAGTGCTCTAAAACTGATAGTAAAGCTTCAAAATCTTACATCGTTCAGTACACCCTTAAGGCAAAAGAGGAGAATGAGACATTGGTGAAATGAATTCTTTTTTAGAACCCTACAAGTTAGCTAGAGACATATTTTCCAGATATATATCGAAGATGAAGTTTTTGTCCTCACGCATACCAGTGGAAAACATTATCCACGCAATACGATTACTGCAACAGATGGGACTGAATATATTAAATCCTTTCCAGTATACCACAGCAAACTATTCCAGAAAAGATAATCGTGGCAGAAGACCTTTTGCATCCTTAAATATCGAATCTCAAATTGAGCTCCCTTTGTTTAAAAAAATACACATACCCGTCACATATGGCAAACTTCCTTTCAGAAGAGTATATTGCTATGCATTATGGGAAGCGTTACTAATCAGACTGGTTTCGAAAGTTATTGAGATCTCATTAGTGGAAGCCACACCCACTTTAAACAGCCAAGTAAAGATACGTGTCGATGTGTGATGATTTAGAAACGAAAATTCATGCTGTCGATGAGGATCAGAAAAAAAAGCCTTTGTTATAAAAGAAAAAAAGTATACATGACAAGAAATTATATCATTTTTTTTAATCCTTAAATATATTCATGACTAGGCAACTTGTATATAAAGGCTAATGACCACATCAATTCGCTTAGCATCACATATGGCAAAGCACTCTTCCTTTCAGAAGAGTATATTGCTATGCATTATGGGAAGCGAAAAATCAGACTGGTTTCGAAAGTTATTGAGGTCTCATTAGTGAAAGCCAGACCCATGAAGATACTATGGTTGAATGCATACAGAAGTCATATATATTTTTTTTTATACAAAAGTAGTAAAAAATGTGTATCATCATATTATTAGAATACCCCGGATCTGAGATAGTATACTAAGTTAAGTGATGTGAAGTAATTAGCCACTCTAAACAAGGGTCCTAGTTGTGAAGATACTTCACGCGCAAACTTTATTTGCTTACACTTGACTAAAGAATTAAATAAGAATATAATTTGATGTCAAGTATAATTTAATTTTTAACCAAATGAAATATAATTTCTAGAGAGAAAAAACGAACTGTGTCCAGAAGTTGAGCAGGCTAGAACACCGTTATGTAATTCATCTAACACTGGTAAGATCAAAGTATCAGACAATATTTATGCGTGCAGAGTTGATTAAAAAAAAACCTTACCCTCCAAAGCTTTCAGCTCAGTTGCATGCTATAAAAAAAAAAAAAAACACGTCAATGTGGACAACTTGAATAGTAGATATCAGTGGCGGCCCGTGAAGCTTTAAGTAGGGGTGCTGCCTATACAAAATAATTAAAGAAAAATTCTTTTTTTCCTAATTAGTAACCAATTTATTAATAAATAAATCTGTAGATGTATTTATTAATGAATTGGCTACTAATTACGAAACAAATATTTTTTTAATTACAGTATTTTATATAGGCAGCACCCCCATTTAGAGCCTCCACTGGACACTCTTTGAATACTGTTCAAGGAAATTCTTCAACTCACAAACTCATCATTCCATACTGAGAGCTGCTGTGAACAAAACAGAAATATTAAAAATACTACTCTTGATGCTAAAGATTGTTCAAATGTCAACAGACATGATAGACCATAAATTCCTGGTAAGTGGGCATTAATTCTTCCCGAATGATTCTGCATTTGGGAAGAACTAATTAATTCATAATTAATTTATTATGAATTAATTAATAAATATATTCAGTAAGCAGAAAGATCCAACATAGCTACATTTCCGAAAACGAATGCAAGTCATCAAGTCCTCAAAGAAGAATACTCCGTTTAAAGAGAAGTGGCTTGAAAAACGAGTGGGCTGCTTAATCCACAGAGGTCTGGGGAGAAGCAATTACCCACAGAAAAACAATTGCTATGAATCCGCCGTCAATTATTTACATATAAGGTTGTAAAGAGAGTTTTTCCTTCAAATTTCATTGCAAGGAAACTGCGAATGACTACGCCTTTTGCTGAGGTAAATGTGTCAAAAAAAAAACAAAAAAAAACGAATGGATGGAAACTATATTCGTTAGCACAGTCATTTAGTAGCCCTGTATGAAACTTTAGGAAGAATACTTGCCAAGAAGGATATGATGGATATCTTGCCCTTTGTACCTTTACAATTCTTCATCACCTCCTAAAGAATCTCCCAGTCGACATTACTACTGCACATATCGGCCACCGAATTAGAACACATTTATGCAGATAAACGTCACTTACGCAGCGTTTATGCAAAATTCTTGGTCACCATATGCTCTAGGTAACTATTTCAGAATGTTGCTGGAAATGACCAGCAGTCAACAGTGTTTATCACAATGAAAAAAACAAAGCCTATTTCAGAGTTCGATAAAGAGCTTATTGTGGGTGCCTGTCTGAGTAGAGCCACGATTTTGAAAACAGCAGAACTGACTGCTTTCCCAAATCGGGAGACATCCTGGTGCTTAATCAGTGGTCAAATAATTTCCATTGTCTAAGAGGCATAAATGTCGTCCTAAGATATTCTAATAGGTGCGAGATCGCCGTCCTCTGAAAAGGCGTGTACATGTGTACGCCTTTTCAGAGGACGGCGGTGTGCATGGACAAAAACAGAACTTCCTATGTACTGCAATTGACTGGAGCATTTAATGAAAGCTGTTTCACTCATATCTTACTGAACTATGTGCAAGGAATTAAAGAAGATTGTATTGGCAGTCGCATGCCTATACGGAAACTACTGATTTCTGCGAAAACCCGGAAAGTTCGTCTATAGTTGGTCAAGAACAATGTGACTGAACACCGAAAAAAAAAGTCATGTGGTCCGAGGCACGGTACACCTTGTTCTGTACTGACGGTAGGCAGAGTGTTCGGCGAGAGCCCCATGAAGTAATGAACCCAGATTGCCTTGTAAACACAGCTCAAGGTTCTGGAGGTAGTGTAATGGTGCAGAAGTGTTCTGTTGGTATGCAACGATTCCTCTAATATTGCTGGAGGGTAGGGTGCCCTCCAAGGAATATCTGAACATTGTTGTCAATCAAGTCCATCCTGCAATGTTTACGTTTGTGTTATGGAACGACAATACTACTGCCCATCGCGCAAGAATTGTTCAGCAGTGGTTCAGCAAGCATGACACCGACTTCCAGCATCTACACACCACTACAAAGCCCGGATCTGAACCCTAATGAGAACATATGGGACATATTAGAAAAAACAACAAAAAAAAAACAGATCCAGAAGTAAAGTCCTCTTCCTTCAAATCTAAGCCAGTTGATGGACTGTCTGGTGAACGCCTTGTATGTTGTAGATGCAATTCAAGACCATGTGGAATCTATGCCAAACTGCATGCGTGCTGTAATTTGGGCTAAAGGAGGTCACACACAGTATTACATTTATTATTATTATTTGACACCTCCAGGGAGTCCAAAGACTCATCGAGGGAGAGTGTGCCAATAGCATCGAACGATTGTTCCCCTTCCAACTACTAACCGCGCTCAAACTTACTTAACTGAGCCATTAGTAGCAGAGGCTCTACCAATCGACCAACCTTTGCCGGCATTTTAAAAAAAATAATAATAATAAATCAGTGGCTAGCATGTGTAGATCGGAAGATAGTGTAATCTGTTGAGCTACTGGATCATACTATCTAGTTTATGTTATTATTATTATTATTATACAAGTGAATATAAGAAATAAAGATGAAAATGGTGTACTTATTTATCGTGGTTGATTTGAGTTCTTCTGGTGCACTTATAGCACTCGATTTCAAAAAAGTTCTAGCTATAATTTTTGTTGCAGCTTTTACTGTTAGTCGATTATTTCTTTCAAATTTGAGTAATTCGAATTCTTGGATTTCAAAACATATCCAGAACTAGATCTATAAGAATCAAGGACCAAATAAATAAAACAAGATGTAATCGTTTACGAACCCTAGCGATTGCAATATGCTAAGCGATTAACGCTCCACGTGTAGGCAGGCGGCGCTTACAAGCACGTGATTATCATTGTGGTTTAGAACAAACAAAAACTTGATCTGAATTGACGTTTAGCAAAATGATTATTTAAAAAAAATAAAAAATGATTGCTTAGTTTATTTTTAAACTTAAAGTTCCCTCATATAGTCTTATATAATGACCTCTTTAAACAGAATTATAAAGTTTTAAAAAATAAAATAAATGCCGAAACATTTTTTTTGGGGGGGAGGGGTTTAGTTCTCCGTATATAGTGGGCATATATATATTGTATTTTTACATTTAAATTTAATCATATTTCCATTAAGATAAAGTAAATGTTTAACTTTATTTTTATACCACAACCAGATAAATCAGTAATGTTCTCTGCATTAAAGAAACTGACAACTGCTTTTTTTTAACTTATCAAATTCACATAAATGGTAAACACGAAATTATTAATTTTACTACAGCACACATAACATTATGCAATCACACCTATTGCGTACACAACCTGAAATGTTACGTTCTAACATCTACAACAATAGGACTTCTATTTCCACCAGCTTGGTAGCAATATTTAAATAGGGCTGTACTTGTCGATTTGTGTAAAAGTGATTACCTGAAAAAAATAACTAGAAGTTTGGTAGTTAAGAATTATTTGTATATTGTGGATTGTTCGAAGGTATTAAACTCTAATATACTAAGCAGCATTTCAAAACAAAAAGTTTGTTGGTCAGTCCTATTTTAAAATGAGTACCGAACATGACGCTACGTACACACCGTTACAGCCACTGGATAATCAAAATGATTTAAAAACTTATCATTTTGACCCTACGCTTCAAAAGCCAAGAAAAAAGTAAGTTTTTAGTCTCTAAATGGTCTGATTAAAACACGTAAGTAGACGAATGAAACTTTTGCTAGATACAGTGCTTGCAAGAAAATGGGGAAAAGATAAATATCCTGTACGTTATAATATTGTGTGTCTTTTCCATTTCAGATTGTTACACTGTATATATCTGCATGCATTTCTAGTATTTCATTAAGTGTTTTTTTTTTTAAATATCATTTTTGGTCGGCTATTTTGTAATTTTAGTTTCATATGTATTCGTAAAACTTGTTGCCTCCTATAAAAGAAGTAGACTTCCGCAAAACTCGCATCTGTTTTATAATTTATAAAATGTTCATTCTAATGATACGAATAAATACATTAATGGGAACTATGAAACGCAAATATATTTAGTTCGGTGACTAAGTAAGAGTTCAGATAATTTATCAGGGATTATAATATTGCAGAACGCCCCCCCCCCCCCGTTTTTTTTTTTTTAATCTCAGGTAGTTTATACAGGGAAATTAAATTAAGTTTAAATTTAAATACGTTGACACTTTGAATTGTGAGTAAATTTTTTCTAGAATATTTTGACTTTTTTTGAACACCTTTCCAAGCTCCAGCAATAAATTAAAACATAGAAAAGAAATGTTTCCTACTTTGAATTCAGGTCTGATTGAACTTAATTTCTTTATATAATAATTTTTCAGATTGTGTTAGATCTTAGCATATATAGCCACAGTTTTTGTTTTAGTTTCAGATTTTTACCTAGTCTTAATACTGTTTATCCCAATTGTAATCCCCCCCCCCCTGAGGATATGAGAATTTCACTAACAGCTGTGATAGCAGAGGCTATCTTATCCAGTTCATTTGTTATACCAATTATAATTAGTATAATGATACCAAGTATAATTTAGTAACCAGGTAAAATGAAAACAGCAAGTGAACCACAGTTTAACTGAACTGTCTTTCTCATTTCTGAAACCTCAAAAAAGATTCCATTCATGTTTTCACTCAGTCAGGGTGTTTTTATTTAGCCTTAACAGGAAATAAGTACTCATGTTGAACTCTACCAGCAACCAACAGATAACCTATCAGATTAAGTTCTGATATGTTTAGAAACTGTTAAAAAACCTAATGCCAAAGTATAATCATGATACTTTTACTTTGCTTAATATTATAGGTATAATCATAACTAACATTTTCATTATTCTTATTAAACCCACAAGTAATGTTGAGTTATAGTCCACAGTCACCTATAGTTAGTGATTCTCTGAACACAACACTTTGTAAATGATGTGAGTAGACAATAATGACGGACAGTGTTTTTTGGTAATACTTTAGCTTGCATTTCCTGTGGGAAAATATTCTTGTTTTAGCAGTAAATCTTGCTCCCTCAAGTTCAGAAATTTTGGAGACTAATTTATAACATGTATCTCATTAATCAATTTAAAATTGTTATCAAGAATGCCCAAACCTGAAACTCTTGCTAAGTAGAGCATGTAGTTTTTTGTGCTTTTTTAAAGCAGAGAGTGTAAATAGTTTCCCAAACTTACACTGTCAACTTAATGTTTGTTACTTCACAGTAGGTAAAACCTGTTATTCATATTTGGCATTACTAAATGCCATATGATCACTCCTGTCCTACATAGGATTTTGGGGGTGAAGCCTTCTGTTAATAAAAGTGGTAGGGTCACTAGATTCCCTTTCCACACAGTAGGACCATCATAAACATTCATGCCAATGTCAGGATTTGAACCCACAGCCTCTTAGCTGGAGAGCTGATATGCTAACCAGGCCTGTCTAATAGTTGACAAGACTGTGGGAATGGATGATGTATAGCTACATATTTTTAAAGAATGTGCAAAAAAGTTTGTTATGCCCTTTACCTGGTTAATTAATGAAAGTCTTACAGTGGGAAAGTTCCTAAGTAATGGAAAGAAGGCAAAATAACACTTCTCTACAAGCATGGTTCTAGGATAGAAGTTTCCGATTATAGACTGGTCTGTATATCTGCAACTGTGATCAAAGTGTTAAAAAAATTGGTTAGGAATCTTATATCCATCAACCCAGTTGATGGACATAAGATTTTCTGTGATGGTCAGCATGGGTTTGTGAAGGGCAGGTCTTGTTTTATCAATCTACTTACATTTTATAAAGTATGCATTGGATAAGGGAGATTCCCATATGGCGATTTTCTTGGACTTTGAAAAGGCATTTGATAAATTACCACATGGCTGATTGGTGTATAAACTACAGAAGATGGAATTAAATAAGAGATTTGTTAGATGGATTGAAGATTACATACCAGCAAGTTGTATATGATGGAACATTGTCTCAGAAAAGGAAGGTGACCAGTGACATATGCCTCATGGTTCTGTTTCCTGGTCCCCTAGTGTTTAACTTATTTGTTAATGATATTTCATGTGGATTGACTGGGGATCAGTGGTGGCTTGTACATAAGTACTGCAGCACCCCCAAGGAAAAAAGGAAAAAAATTAAATTTTTTTTTGTGTTTATAAATAATAACAATACTTACAACATTATATAAATGCAGTGCAACATGTTAAAGGTTACAGCTTATGTTTCAACATTGATTGAATAGTTAATAATTGGAATTGTTTGATTAACACTTGAGATTTCTAAACAAATGCACTGTTATCAATGCAGTGTTGGAATTATCACATTCAGTCAGTTGTGGCTGGAGGACTCGCCGATATTCGTTTGCACATAATCTGACACTGCTTGTTGAGCAGTGTCGCTACAGATAAATTGTATGCTTGCGCACGTTATTTCTGTGCGATATGAAACTTTTATTATTGGTGTGTGTTCGTAGTAAGGGTAAAATATTTTTGTAATATTCCAATTTATGGAATATTTTATTTAGAATATATTTTTCAAAAATTATTTCGCCCTCGCCATGAACACACACCAATAATAAAAGTTTCATATCTCACAGAAATAACGTGTGCAAGCATACAGTTTATCTGTAGCAACACTGCTCAATGAGCAGTGTTGCTACAGATAAACTGTATGCATACAATTTATCTGTCGCTACAGATAAATTGTATGCTTGCGCACGTTATTTCTGTGCGATATGAAACTTTTATTATTGGTGTGTGTTCGTGGTAAGGGTAAAATATTTTTGTAATATTCCAATTTATGGAATATTTTATTTAGAATATATTTTTCAAAAATTATTTCGCCCTCGCCACGAACACACACCAATAATAAAAGTTTCATATCTCACAGAAATAACGTGTGCAAGCATACAGTTTATCTGTAGCAACACTGCTCAATGAGCAGTGTCAGATTCATGTTACATGCAGTGACAAATGCAAATGAATATTGGTGATTCTCAAAGATGTAAATTTACATATTCTTGAATATGCAAATTTACTTATTAATAAATTGGTTACTGATTAGGAAAAAATGAAATATTTTTCTTATTTTGTATATGCGGCACCCCCACTTAAAATTTTCACAGGCTGCCACTGCTGGGGATTTCCAAATGCTTCCTGATGGTGCAAAGTCAGAATTATCAGGAGTTTTGTTGATGTTAATTCTCAACAGGAAAATCTGAATAGACTTTTAGCTTGGGTAGATGAGTGTACAGAGATATAAAAGTACGTACCATATTGGTGGAGCTCCACTTCAGGAAGTGGATGGGGTTCAGGATCTTGGGATGATGGTAAACAGTGGACTAAAGTTCCCAGGGCACTTTGCAAGTGTTGTAAAGACTACCCATCATATTGCTGCTATGATAAAAAGCACATTGACATATAGGGATAAGATGGTGGTAGTGATGCCTCTTTATTAGGCATTGTCACCACACATGGACAATTTGGTTGCCAAGTTTTCATTGTGATGTGGAAACACTAGACCAAAGTAATATCAGGAAGAGGAACTTCACATCTGCACTGTTGGTTATAAAGAACATTTGAGGAATGTGGAATACAGAGTTTGGTGGATAGGAGGAAAAGAGAGAGATGACTGACCTTCAAGCTAGTTAAGGGATTCTATCAGATTAATACAGAAGAAATTATAAAGAGCAGATTTTATGATGAGAAGAATGAAAGGCCATCCATGGAAGTTGTATAAAGAATAAAGATGCAGTGAAGAACTGTGTAAGGAGTAGATTTTTTACATGAAGAGTTGTTGGTGAGTGGAATGCATTGCCAAAGTGCATTATGAATGCAGGGAGTGTAACTTCAAAATTCATTATGATAGATGCGTTGCTTGTTGAGAGGGCCTCCAACGATGAGTCTACTGACTCCATGGAGGTTACCAAAATAATAATGAATTAAGCAAAAAAGTACCAAATTAAGATGGAGGAATGGAAGAAGTAAAGGCTGCATAAAAAAATGCTAATAGCAAAAAAAAAGAAAAAAAAAGGATAGAATTGTATTATTTCAATCCCCAAAGCCAAGTGACTCATTGTGAGACCAGCCACTACATGTTATTTTCCTGACCTCCACTGTGTCACATGACAATAGACCTGTCTTAGTAATAAGGTGAGGATGCTACACCTTATTACTAAAATACTCTGGATTAGATATAAATCTTGAAAGTTTTTCACATGGTTATACTATAACCATGTGAGAGACAAGTCTATTGTCTAGCACTGACAACATAAATTAAAGATGCCAAGAAATTATATTCTTGGTTTAATCCTTTATCCAGGTGTAAGCAAACAAAGTTTGCACCTGAAGTCGCTTTACGACTGGACTACTTGTGTACAGAGGCTAATGACTTCACATCAATTGCCTTTAGTATCCCATTCGTGGCATCTTTAATTTATAGTATAACCATGTGAAAAACTTTCACAATTTATCTCTAATCCAGAGTATTTTAGTAATATGGTGTGGCATCTTTTGGCTACTTGTATATGGAAATATGACGTCTGCATTACTTCAATCTTGGTATCACTTCTGGGTCCAGCTCCCACTGATGAGACCTAAATAAATGTTGAACCAGTCTGGGTAGTGACCCTTCCCATTATGCATAGCATTATACATGTCTAAAGATATGTGCATTGCATTATGGGATACTGAGGCAATTGATGTGAAGTCAGTTGCCTTAGTATAGCTTTATTATTATTCAGGACCTTCATGGAGTTACAAGACTCATCATGTGAGGCCCATCTTAAACACACAGTATGTCATGCCACTCCTTAAGCTCATTCACTGTTTGTGCTGTCACTATCTTTTAAAGAATATACATTTCTCCAGTGAGTTCAAACTCACAGCCTTGGCATAACTGATAATTATTTTTTATAAATGATGTGCACCAACCAGTTGATAATTATTACTACATTCAGAATTATCACAAAAATATACTTTTTCTCTTACTAAAACACATAAATAGAAAATGACTTTCATTATCCAGTGGGATTACATCATGATTATTGGAGGCCTGAAGAAGCACAGGGGGGGGGGGGGGACAAAACATTTTTTTTGTTTTTTCTCTCCTTTCTTTATATATGTTATATAAAAATAACAGTACACCAACACTTTTGAGTGAGTCTGGTGGTAAGGCTTATATGTTGGCTATCCATAACTTTTTTTAAAGGAAATTACAACAGACTTAATATAAACTAAAATAAATTTAATGAATTCTTCCAATATTTTTGCAAAGTCAAATTGCCATCATCGGGGAACAAAATATGGTTTATGTGCAGGCACTACACTAAGTAATAAAGATGAAGTATATCAGCTGTGGAGGAGTAAGCAATTGAAATGACACTTAGCAGTTCCCTTCTGCAACGATTCCTTGGAGGTGTCATGTAATAATAATCTTACTACTGTGATATGGCACCTTGATGAAACACACACAGACTTTTATAATAATCTGACCAAGCTCAGCTCTGTCAAGGTTCCAAGGAAGTGAGAGAGAGAGAGCAAGCAAGATAGTTCAATTACATAAAGGAAGCTCCAAGACAGAAGTAGCAAATTATGAAGAATTCATATTAAGGAATATTGGTCACAGTATTGGAAAAGTTATTAAAGGTATGAATTCAGGAATGGGTGGATAGAAGTGTGATACTCTATTGCAGGAGGCATGGTTTTGTCAAAGGTAGGTCCTGCTAAGGGGAATGATGTGAGTAAATTATATTAGTAATTTACTATTTTATAATAGTGATAGCTGAGTTGGATAAGGGAAATGGCTACACGCCATGATACTATTAGAGTTTGCAGAAGAATTTGATAGAATACTGCAAGAAAAATTCTCGTAAGTTGAAGCAAATTGGAATAAATGTAAAGTTGGTGACATGAATAAGAGGATGGCTGACAGATGTTGGGAGTTTTTTTTTTTTTTTTGTAAGACATCGGAGAGTAACATATGGAATAAAATGCCGGAGGAAGATAGGTGATTAGCAGACTGCTTTATGGCTCTACTAGGACCACTGCTGTTTAATTTGTACATTAATGATATAGGAAATTATGTGGGGTATCTAACTATATGCTGACAGTGCAAAATTAAGAGAGGGAACATTAATGAAATTGATGTAGAGATCCTGCAGGATGATTTTAAGTGAGTTGGCATTTGGGACAAAGGATAATGGTTGTAAGTTAATGTGGCAAATTGCAAGATTATGCACTTTGGGATGGAAAAGGTTACATGAATTGTACTAGACTGCAGGAAATTGATGAAGCTAAGGATTTTGGAGTGATGGCATACAGAGAGTTAAAATTCGAAGGACAGAAGTGGACAGAATAGCTCAAAAAGTTACTTGAATGTTGAATAACATATTGACAAGTAAAGATAGGGAGATTATTATCCCTTTTTATAAGGTTATGATACAGCTGCATCTCTACTTCTTTGTCCTTGCCATTATTAAAAAAAAAGACCAAAGCTATTCTGTTTGTCATCGATGTCTGTAACTGGGAAGTTTGCAGGGCTTTTTTTTTTATAAGAGGAATCCATGTTAAATGGGATCTATCATGCCCCCTTGGTTCCGTACACATTTCCATTACCTTCCGCATCAGGATTTTTTGCTACAAGAAGGTAATAATACCAGTAATCTTTGAGTGGTAGTGGACTTAGACTTTGAAGATCAGAGGCCACATTAATGGTGATAATGATACAGGATAACAACAGTGCTGTTTTGTACTTTCTTATAAGTATAAAGAAGCTATTTTGTTCACATTACAAAGCCTTGATGTGACCACTTTTTGGACTGCTATGTTACCAAACCATCTAAGCTAGTCCTTATTTTATCAGATATAGGTCTAACTTTGAAACTCCCACGGATGTGTTCATTATGCCCTTTATCAAGTGTCATAATGCCTTCAGCCCACTTTGGCATCTTCATCTCTTAGTAGTGTGTAGCTTTTGTTCTTTTTTTTCTTAAAAGGTCAAATTCCACACTATATATAATGGCAGGTTGTACTGCTGTTTTATATACTCCATATAGTGCTCTCCATTTCTTCCAGCCAGTGTTCATGTGATGTCCTGTATAAAGTTTTATAGCTCTGTAATTCTTATAGAGTTGCACATCTCCTTTTCAATTGCATCTTGACTACTTTATAATATTTGATTGCTGCTTTTGGATTCAGGAGGCAGTGGCATAGTGGAATGTCTTTTGGAATGCTCCATCTTGGGATATACTGAAATTGCATGGGTTGCAAAGTTTAGTTAACAGGCAGAAAAGAGGGGATAGATAATTATTTATTAATAGTTTTTAATGCCATTTGTAAGATAAAATTGATATTGGAAATATGCTCATAAGAATTTATTTCATTAATTGCAAATATTTTAGGAATATGATTAGAAGCTTAAGTTTCTTAAGAGGTTCTATAAGATTGGTAGAAAAGAAAATTTTCAATACCTGATGAATGGGAAAGAACAAGGTCATCCCTTGTCATTCAAAACTACTTGCATGTTTTCATCGAGGGATTTTGTATATCTAAAATTGCTGTATACCTTTTTGCATTGCTACCTACTTGTAGCTGAGAGTGAGCTTGGTAAACCAATCTTACTCATTTATTTTTCTTTGATCAGATTAATACTTGGAAGTTTGCCAGTGTTTTTAAAAAAAAATTCCAGTTTGAATTTTAGTCTGCTGTGTTTAGTGAGAGTTGTTTTTAATACCTCCTTTCTGTATTGAAAACCTAAGTTAGTTCAGTGTTATTTGTCTCATGGATGTTAATGAGCCTCCATAGCTCAGTTGGTATAGACGAAGCCCTTTGGTCGGAAAGACCCAAGTTCAATTCTCGTCAGTGATGTGAGGAACCTTTTATCTGGTCTTTTTCGACAAAAGGTGAGTTAGGTGGGTTTTTTTTCACCTGGAAACTCTGGTTTTTCGTTTCCCAGAACAGGCAAAATGGCCCCTTGAACACACATGGTTTACAGTCATGAATATTGTCCTTAGAGGAATGCAGCAGAGAAGTGATGAACAGACTGCGTTAAATTCATCAGGAACTCCTCATTAGGGGTCTCTCTCGTCCTAAAGGGATGGGATGAGATGAATCAATCAATAAGTTGATGTTAATCAATTATTTCTTGTTAAATTTCTAGATTAATTATTTTTACTTGTTGAGAATATAAGATTACTGTAGTTGTATTGTTCATCATTCTTTCCATTGTGAATCATATATACAGATATGACACAGAGCAGTTCACTTAATTTGCTCAATGGTATATTGCAAGTTTTGGTGATGGCTGCTGAAAATTTGCACATAGCTTGAAAATTGGAATTCAGAGTAACACAACTGGATATTGGTATGTCTTGTGCATTTTTCTTTAAAAGTCCATTCTTCTTTCAACTTAACACAATTGGGAATAATTTTGATCTTCTGCCATATCTTAAGTATGGTGGAATAATTAATAATCTTAGAAAATATGATCTTCTGCTTTATGCTATAAGTTTGAATCGTTCCAGCTCCATATAGATGGATGAGTTTTTTTTTTTAAGTGGTGAGTGTTGAACAGGCATAATTGATTTCTTAGAAATTTAAGTAATTTGCTGAGGAGAATAAATATAACTGAATTAATTATATTATATTCATTTTTTAGACCGATTAGTATTTATCGAAAAAACAAACTACAAGCTGTGAATATCACCTTTTCATCCAAAAACAGCAAGCTGTTATCTTAGGATAGCAAGATCCTAATCCAGTGTGTTTAGGCTTAAGTGCATAGAGAAACTCGTATTAGAGGCTTAATGGAGTGAAACAGCACTGAGAAAGGATTAAAAATTTTTATTTAATTCTTCCAATATTTCGTCTATCACTGAGATATCATCAGGGAGCACAATGAGATGTACTGCACACAAAAAAGGCAACACATGACTAAGTGAAACGCATGGAAGAAACCTAGTTCTAACTAGGTGGAGTGCCCTATATGGGTACCTGTTGGCAACTTAGGATGTAAACTGGGATCTCGAAGTCTTAGCATTTCCCATATTTTGATAAGTTTAGTGCAACTATATTTATTTAAATTAGACTGATTTCTGAGAGCAGCTGCAGATCCAAAAGTAGTCTTTCTCTTCTAAATTTACTGTAATGAAGCATGTATGGCAGTCTTTTTTCCAGCTGATTCTGTGAGCCATATCTAAAGCATGGTCCACAAGGCCCGATTAACCATAGTCATGACTTTGGGACACTGAGAAAGGATTAAAAATATTATTTAATTCTTTCAATGTTTGTGTGTTATAAGTTGCATATTGTGCTCCCTGACCTCTAACATATGATAACAAGATCATTTATGATTTTTTTGTATTAATTTAATTTTAAAATGTATTAAATTTAACTGAGTCTCTATGCAAATTAATGCCTGATGTTAGCTTATCAAAGCTGGACAATTATTTTAATGAAATTATATTTGACAAATTACATTCTTTTAATTTTGTTTTCAGAAAATTAAAATAGTTTTTCTCATGCTTGAAAAAAGGATTAAAACAAAAATATAATTTCTTATCAAATATAATGTGCTTTATAAACCAAAAACAGAAGGAAAAAAAATTATACAACGATTTCAATGGTCTGAAGGAAACTGCAGTGGAAGATTGATTACCATCTTATTTACATACAAATTAGATAAGTACACTGCTTTTCTTTCTAATCATCTCTGTGAAAATATAGACAAAGTTCCTAGATCAGTATATACACAGATCAATATATAGATCAATATATACAAAGATCCTAGGAGGAAGAGGAGAGATATGATAGACACCTACAAGTTAGTAAGGGTTGTTATAGGATCAGTGTTGGAGAGGTTCTACAGAAAACAGTGGGAGATCAGGGGAGAACCAGATGTCATCCCTGGAAACTGTATAAAGAGGGTGTGAGCAGTGGAGTGAGAAGCAGGGTTTTTTTTTTTTTTTTTTGCATTCCGAGTTGTGAATGATTGGAATGCCTTGCCTGAGAGTGTGGTGTCTGCAGAGAATTCGAGTGTGTTTTAAAGCATGGTATGATGAGCTGTGTGTATGACAAAAGGACATCCTAGATGAGTCTTTGCCTCCATAGGATCTTGGATAATAATAATAATAATGAGGGGTTGTTATAAATTATAACTTAAGTTATGTAATAAATTATAAGTTATTTTGAATCAGATATGCAATTCCAAGTTTTATGTTCATTACAATTGTCTACCCCAGCTTTGATTACTTATCAATAGTGTTAGGCACTCTTTTTCAGCACTACAGCCCCATGTAGGGCCATGGCCTCCCACTTTTGGGTTTCATAACTCCCTACAAGGTGGGGTCATTACCCCCATGCCCAACCATATGTAATTGCCTGTGAGCTTTATGTTCTTAAGACTGGTTTGCCTGCTTTGCAGGAGGAAAAACCCCAGATAAACTGGGGAGAAAAAACCTGCTATCCACACCCAAGACTGGATAACTTGGCTATGTCTGAGAAAGATCCTTAGCTCCTCACGTTGGCGACGAGAATTGAACGCAGGATACTCCTTTCCCAGGCATATGGTTGCGGGACGCATAACCACTTGGCTAACCACGCGGACAGTATTAGGCACTAATCTGCATAAATTCAGTATGAACTTAGTTAACACAAGGACTCAACAGATCATACAATCCTTAGAGCAGTAGTTTAGGTTTAGTATTGTTCTTGAAGTTACTGTTGGCTATAAAGACTCCGTGATGGACCTGTGTTCTCATTCTTAGTTTCTCAGTGACTGCAAATTGCAAAGATGCCAAACTTTCTCTATCCTAAACCAGTCTCTTTTAGTTCCATCTTATTGACTTTAACATAGGATCCTTCCATCTCCTAGGTGGCCTACCAGGTTTTCTTTATGTTTCTTAGGAGATATCAGTCTGTTATTCTTGTGTTAACTAAATAAGTTGTCTTTCACGCATGCTATATTGTCCCACCCACCTTTGCTGATATACATAGTTATATCACATCCTTAAAGTCCAGATTTTTTCCTTATTTCAGTGCATCTTATATGATCTTTTCTGCTTATATTATATTATAGCCTCTTCTTTCTACTGCCCTTTGGGTCATTATTACGCTTTTGTTTTTTCTTTGTTGTGTTCATATCTCACTGCCATAGGTCACTTCTGGTAGAATAATACTGTTTAAAAGGTTTGATCTTATTTTGATGTGGTTTGTGATAGTCTTTTATCTGGATAAAAACTTTACAAGCAGCTTTTTTGCATCTGTTTATTTCTCTGACATTTTATTGTCTTTATTTAGATTGCTAAATGAACATAGCCTTCCACTCAGTTACTTTATTTAGCTGATTTTGTGGTCATGACAGTATCGTTTTTCATCCACTTTGTCTTGTCGTTGTGTGTATTTGTATTCCTGCTACTCCAGTGCATATCTGTTTCATTTAACATTATTTCTAGTTCAGATGGCTGAGACTAGAATTGTATGATCAGCAAACAGGAATGCTTGTAGATAAGCTTATACATTGGTTAGACATACTTCTAATTTTTTATGAAATGACAAATTAAAAACTAAATTATTAATTATAAAAACTTTAACTACCTATATTTCAGCAATGTTACATTGCCATCTTCAGGGATCACAAAACAATGTGCACAGAGGCACTCACGCTAAGCAAATGAGGCTGAAGAAAGGCAATTGAAGTCAGTCCTAAAGGTTTAGCCCCCCCCCCCCCTAGCAGGCTAAATTGGGTTGTCTTTTTTAGATTTTTTTTTTTTTTTTTTTTTTTGTCTTTAGCCCACTGGAGAGGTGAGGGACTCTAGGACCAACTTCAGTTGACTTTCTTCAGCCTCATTTGCTTAGTATGAGTGCCTGCATGCACATATCATTGTTTTCTGAACCCTGAAGATGACAGTGTAACATTGTCAGAATATAGTTATTAATTAAATTTTTATAATTAATAATGGGGTGCTTAAGGGTCAAAGCTGTATAACTGAGAGGAGACCTCCACATAGCCTTTAAAGGAATGCGGAGAACCGACCAGGGCTTCTGACCTAATGTCCAATCCTCACCTTCTCGTGGTGCACCCTGTTGGGTATCTACTTGGATACTGAACGGACGAGGATGGGCTGGCAATTTGGGATTTAGCCGACCAAATTGTATTCTTATTGGTTAAACCAAAATAAAAAAATGATAGTACAACATGACAAAATTTCATGCCGGCTGGGGCGTCGCCCAGTTAAACAAGGCCCCCATTGTTTTTGCCAGGGAACCAGGGCAAACAGCGAAAAGTCAGCTACTGGAACAAATCTGAAAACAAACCCCAACTCAACATCGCCAGAGTTAAAGATCGGTACTATCAACGTAAGAAGCCTGAATGCAAAGAAATGGAGCTGGCTGAGGAATTAGATAAGTACCAGATCGACATAATAGGGGTGACCGAAACAAAAAAGACCAAAACTGGTGAGATCTTTCTGAGCAATAAATACAAAATGTTATATTCAGGCAATGACAATCAAGGAAAAGAAGGAGTAGCCATAATATACAACACAAAATACGAGGCTAATCTTCTTGAATGGCAGTCAGTCTCAAGTAGAGTAATGTGGGCAAATATGAGAATGGGGAACTGGACAATGAGACTTATTTGTGCCTATGGTCCCACAGAAGGTTCTACTAAGGTAGAAGGGAGGAATTTTTTGAGGCTTTAGAAAAAGCAACTGACACAATGAAAAATGAAAAGTTGGTCCTTGTTGGGGATCTAAATAGCAGAGTAGGAAATGATTGTGAGACATACAAACATATTTTGGGAAAATTTGGAGAAAAGAGCAAAGCTAATAATAATGGCAAATATCTGTTGGATTTCCGCTCAGGACATGGACTGGTTATTACTAACACCATGTTCCAACATAAAAATGTGCACAAATTCGCATGGAGAGAAGAGGCTAGGAATAAGAAAAGTCTCATTGACTATGTTATTGTTGATAGTGATGTTTTCTCCCTGGTGCAGGACACCAGAGTGTACAGAGGATTTGAAATTGGAAGTGATCACTATTTAGTCTTGAGCAGGATAAAATTGAATTTCATATTGAAAAGAATAACATGTAAGAAAGTTTTAAAGCGAATAAAAGTTGAGCAGCTCTCAGATGTGAACTATAGACTAAAATACACAAAGATTATTGAAGAAAAAATGAAAGAGTTTGAGAACAGGAATCAAGCCTTGGAGATTCAGTGGCAAACTCTGAAGAAAACATTGATTCTGCCAGAGAGGCATGTGGTGAGGTTGTCTATAAGGATAAAAAAAAATCAGAACTCCCTGGTGGACACAGGAAGTTAAAGAGGCAGTGAAGGAAAAGAAGAAAGCATACCAAAAGTTCCTGTCAAATAAGTAAGCTTGTGCTCTTAGAGAATATAGAGCCAAATGCAAGAATGCTAAACTCTGTGTAAAACTAGCTAAACAAAAGTCATGGGAGGACTTTGGTAAGAATACAGAAAATAAATATCAAGAAGGGTCCGCGCGGTTAGCCTAGTGGCTATGCGCTTCGCAACCATATGCCTGGGGAAGGAATGTCCTAGGTTCGATTCCCGTCGGTGACGTGAGGAGCTGAAGGATTTTCCTCAGCCATAGCCAAGTTAGCCAGTCTTGGGCGTGGACAGCAGGGTTTTTTCCCCAGTTTATTCTGGGGTTTTTCATCCTGCAAAGCAGGCAAACTGGCCTTGAGAACCCAACACTACAGGCCATAGGATACACCGGGGCATAAGGCTGACCACCTTATCCTGTAAACGGAGTGAGGTCCGATGATCAATGGACCCTCGACACCGCAAGGTAAAAGAGGGTATAAGGAAGATGATGATGATGAATATCAAGACGGTGGCAAAATATTCTGGAGGTTGTTGAAGAAGCTTAAGAATGGAGAAAAGAGTGCCGTAAAAGGAATTAGAGATGATAAAGGTGACATGAAAACGGGAGAAAAAGATATCCTTGAAGCATGGAGTAATTACTTTAAAAAACTGCTAAATGAAACTAGCAGTGATGATAGCACAGTGGTAAAAAACACTGACCAGGCATGCAGTCAGGAATACATATCTATACTTGAAGTAAAAAAAGCCATCAAAGGCTTGAAATGTGGAAAGGCAGCAGGAGTAGATGATATTCAACCAGAAATGCTGAAGTATGGTGGTATAAGAGTTTTACAGTGTCTACACTGCATAGTTCAGAAAGCCTGGACAGATGGACGAATTCCCGATGATTTGAGTAGAGCTCTCATAGTACCCATATATAAAAAGGGAAATAAAACTGAATCTGAGAATTACAGAGGTATTTCGCTACTGAGTGTTCCTGGCAAGATCTATGCAAGTATACTTGAGAAACGGTTGAGAAGAATTGTGGAAGAAAAGCTTGGTGAAGAACAAGCTGGATTCAGGCCAAACAGAGGCTGTCAGGATCAGATCTTCACTTTACGACAAATAGTCGAGAAAGCATGGGAATATAACAAAGATCTGTATTTAAGTTTTGTCGATTTGGAAAAGGCATAATGACAAGGTGCCAATAGAGAAGCTATTCAATACGCTGCAGTTATATGGTGTCAATGGGGCATTATATCAAGCAATACTTGGTCTTTATTTGAGTTGTAAGTCAGCAGTTAGAATTGAAGGAAGTACAGGAAGATGGTTTAATGTTAAATCTGGTGTGAGACAAGGATGTACATTATCCCCTCTGTTATTCATTATCTGTATGAATCACATTATGAAGGAAAGTGGTATTAAACATGATATCAAAATTGGAGATGTTAACGTCAGCTCTTTGCTTTATGCGGATGGTGTTATACTTCTAAATAAATCTGCTACAAGTCTGCAGGATTCTCTGACTAAATTGAATAGCTGTTGTAATAGATATGGTATGAAGGTCAGCAAGAAAAAGACAAAGACAATGAAAATAGGCAGAATCATTGAAAATGTCAACTGTGTTGTGAATGGAGAACCTGTGGAACAAGTAAAACATTTCAGCTATTTAGGCACGATTTTTACTGAAGATGGTAAATTAAATATAGAAATAGACAATAGAATCAGCAAAGCTGGTATGGTGGGAAGTCATTTGAATAAATTCATATGGAATAAGAGTGAAATTAGTCGGAATACTAAATTAGCTGTATACAAGACAGTGTTCAAACTAGTTTTAACTTATGGATCTGAGAGCTGGGTCAGAAGTAAAACACTTGACCAAAGACTAGAGACCACAGATATGAGAGTCCTCAGAAAGATTATAGGCATGAACAGATGGCATCAATGGCAATATCATATTAAAAACGAGGATATTAGGAAAGAACTTGACATTGTCAGCATCCAGGAATGCGTTAGCAGAGCTAATCTCAGGTGGTATGGTCACTTAAACAGAATGGGCGAGGAAAGATTAGCAAAACAAGTGTTCTCTGTCAGGTTGGCAGCAAAACGACCCAGAGGAAGACCAAGATATAGGTGGATTGATACGGTACAAAGTGCTTTAGACGATAGAAATATAAGATCTGATAATGTTGGAGTCTTGACAAGTAACAGACTTATTTGGAGGAAAATTGTAGATAGGAAATTAATAATGATGTAATTTTTTTCATGTAGTACTATCATATCCTGTACACCCCTTGAGAGTACATGGCAGGAATTTGATGATGATGATGATAATTAATAATTTAGTTTGTTCTCATTTCCCAAAAAATTAGAAGTACAGCAAACAGGAAGGAGTATTTTTGAGTGGTTTGTGTTCTTGAATGGTGTCTAGAGTTGCTGTAAAGAGAATGAAATCATATCTCGTTGTGTTATTCTTTTCCCTAGGGGTATTTCTAAGGATTTTTTTTTAAAGAGTAATCTGGGTTTTGCTTTCTATATGTACGTTTCATATTAACTTGATATGATTGTTTAATGCCTTAATGCAGTTTTTCCGAGCACTAAAAACATCATGTTCTACTGTGTGAAATGTTTTTTTTTAATCAATAAATAGCAGACAAAGTGGAAGATATCCTATATTTTTCACTTAGCTGGATTATTGTATGTATATGATCTAATGTGGAGAATCCTTTAAATCCTGCTTGCTCTTTGCTATTTTCATGTAGTGTTTTTGATTCAATTTAGTTTGGTTTTTGTGAATATTTCATTGATGTGTGGTGAGGAGATATACTGGTCACGCTGCCATCTCTCAGATGCCATATAATCACTCCTGTCCCTCATAGGTTATTTTGATTTAATTTATTTCTTGAAAGTGAACTCTCTACAAGAAATGGTAGTAGGGTCACAACTCCCTTTCTACACAGAATTAGTGAGACAATTACAAACATTCAGGTCCATGGCAGGATTTGAACCCACAATATATTGACTGAAGAGCAGACTTTTAACCACTTTGCCAACCATGCTGGAATTTCCATATTCATATATTAAAAACAGTATCTAGAATTAAGTTAAATCAAATTCATTGGATTTATTCAGAAGTGGAACTCTCAAGTTTTGTGAAAAGCAGTTAAAAATCATTCCCACACATGAGGGCTTCAATGACTATAACAAATAAATGCTGTGTGTAGGCTGGAGTCGAGAGCAAAGTAATCTGTTGATGGAGACGGAGAGTAGGTGCCCTCCCTCGATGAGTCTTTGAACTCCTTGGAGGGGTCAAGTAATAATAATCCTCTTAATGAGCTGGATGTTGTCATTGGGAATACATAATGAAGTAAAACTGTTCCACAGAATTGAGGTAGATGGAATAAAGATAATTGAGAGTAATGAGTTCAGTAAGTGCGCTCTTCAGCTGTAAAAGAATGTTGGACAGCTGTTGCTTGTGTTTCTGTATGTAGGTTAAGCAGAAATGGGGGACAAAATGGATGCTAGTTCTACTGAACAGTGCCTATGGAAATATCTGTACAGGAGGCATAATGTAGAAACTGACCATTATATAAGGGAACTCTAGAATTCTGCAAAAATTTGTAGCAGGGGATTCCTAAGAGCATACAGATATTTAAAATTTGTATTAGATCTAATTTCTGAAAACACCTTCAGTGAATGGGGAAAATACTATCATTGCTAGAGAATGTGACACCAGCTATTATGGTGCAATAAAGGCATTTAATATTACTGTAATCATTTATTAAATTTTTTCTCAATAAATTTAATAAAACAGCATTAGTTTTTTTTTTTTTTTAATGAAGAATTATTACTGACACTGCCAAACAACATACACCATTGGGTAATCAAAGTATCAATGTAACTACTACAGCTGAAAGTGCAGAGTAACATAAGATTTGATTTAAGAATGAAAGTTTTCACTTCTCAGAAGAAAGAATTACAAAGACTATCATTCCTACATAGCATTTGGGTTCATATATAAAAATGATTGCCCACAGTGTATTGTTTGTTCAGAGATTTTGCCTGAAGTGCTGTGATTCTATCAAAACTTAAAAGGCAAAATTTGGAAACAAAACTCCAACAGTATCAGAATACATCAGTTGATTCTTTAAAAAGAAAAAAAAAAAAACAGAACTACTTAAAATCTCTCACTGATACAGTATATGTCTATGGGTAATGAAAATGAGCTAGCGCTTAGTTATTTTTGATTGCTTCACAAATAAAGTCAATAAATAAATAAATAAAAACTATAGGGGAAGACTTGGTTATGCCTTGCATGTTGGATATGTGCCATACAATGTTAGGAGAAAAATTCACTAAGAAAATAAAAACAATACCCTATGTAACGTTACCCTTTAGAATCGTAATTTTGTGTGGCTCCTACCCTTAAATGGCTGTCAGTGTATAGTAATGTAATGTCTAATTGACAATATGAATGAGGCAGGATGGGTGAGCTAGGTAGAAGCAAGAGCAGCTGTGAAGGACAGGGGCAGATAGAAAACCAATGTTGCAGCTTAAATTCTAGTAGGCACAGAAAGCATATATATATTTCCAGATTTTATATATATATATATATATATATATATATATATATATATATATATATATATATATATATATATATAATCTGGAAACCCTGCTTTAGAGAACAAATGTGGAACTTGTTCGTGCCACTTCAGGCTTCCAATAAATGGAGTGATTTCACCAAGTGAAGAAATTAATTTTCTACCCTAAAGACAATCGCAAAACATTTCCGTTGCAGATTAGATGAGTTGACAGCATTGTTGATAAGACTTCCTTAGTTATCTGTGTTATTAGGTGCATAGATTAGGAGGAAAATAAAATTCAATTTTTGAACTGCTTAGAATTGAAGAGTCTCCATACAACAAAGAATGAAAAAAATTTTTAAACATTATTTCTTTAAAATGTCTTAATGAGCCAAATGAATGAGGCAGGAAAGAAGAATGAAGATTACATTTCTTCATACCAGCTAAAACTAATAAGTCAATCACTTGAAAATTTTGTTACTTAGATTTGATAAAGAACAAAGAGTTTGTTAGTTTTGGATCTGGTCAGTTTCAGGAATACAAGAAAATCTTCTTTCTCTGAAAGATATATGTTGTTAGATCCTCAGACACAACATTTAAAACTATGATCAATTTATCACTGGATAAATTTTTTGGGGAAAATTCATAGTGAATAAATTAACAATCATTGTAACCTTAAAAACATCTAAATAAATTTGATACCTACTTTAAAACCATCTCTAACAAACATTACACCAGTGATAATTTGTCATTCAGTATAAGCTCATAATTCTTATGAAGATTAATATTCACTCACTAAATATACAAAATTCATTATTTCTATAACAGTTGTTATTTTATTTGTAATATTATGCAATGTATGTTATCTTGATTGAAATAGTCTATATGTAACCATTTAATATCATGATTTCCATTCCTGTCACTTTTATGAAAATTTTCATAGGAGTTCTGGAAAAAGAAATTTTTATATAGGGTACTGTAGTCTCAAAGTTTAAGAGCCACTCATCTGTGAGAAGGTGGCTGAAGAGTCTCTGAGAAATCAACTGATCTGCTTTCTTCTGAGTAGCATGGAGAATTTTTAGAGAGGATCTTAGGTACATCACCCTAAATATAAGAGCAGTAACTCATATTTGGGCAGATTTGAGATTTGTACAGCATATGTAACTAGACAGATAAAAATGTCTTTGGTGAAAGAGGATGCCAAGTTTTTTTTGAAAGCACAGAAGATGACTAGGTTATGTCTTCCAATGATGGATGGTATGGAGATCAGCAATTAGATAGTTATTGTAGATAATCTTCAAGTTTGAGATGTTTGAGCACTGCAGAGCTTGTTGTAATTATAGGATGAATGGAGAATGCTGTCATTAGCAAAATTGTGAATAGGATTTTGAGGTCAGTGACAGCAAGTCATTTATTATTATTATTCAGGCCTCCATGGAGTCAAGACTCATCATGGGAGGTCCTTCCTAAGAAACACAAAGTCTATCATACCACTCCTTAAACTCATTGATCGCTCTCGCCACTCTATCAGGCAATGCATGCCACGGTTCAACCACCCTCCATGCAAAGAACCCACTCCTCACCCTCTTGCTCACAGTTTCCTTTCGTAACTTCCAGGGATGGCCTGTTGTCATCACTCCTTCCTGCTGTTCAGCCAAGCGAAAGAACTCCCCAGTGTCAACCCTGTAACCACCTCTCAACAGTTTAAAAGTCTCAATCATATCACCTCTCCTTCTTCTATCCGCCAAACTCTGTAGTCCACATTCCCTCAGCCGATTCTCATAACTATCCTTGTACGGTCCTGAGACCATCTTTGTCATCCGTCTTTGTATCTTTTCCACAGTTAATTTATCCCCTTCAAATCCTGGGGACCAAATCTGAGAACAATAGTCTAAGTGTGGTCTGCTCAGAGACTTATACAACGGAATGATAACCCTTTTATCTCTGCAGGTCAGTGTCCTTCTCATAATTGCAGCAATCCTCTGTTACCTTCACCACCTTTGCAATATGTCCTCTAAACTTCAGGTTTCTATCAATCATCAACTCCAGATCTCTTGTCTCCCTTACTTCCTCCAGTATAACTCCTCCCATAGAGTATGCAGCATCCCATCGATGTTTCCCAAACCTCAAGACCTTACAATTTGCTGCATTAAACTGAAACCCCCATTCATTTGCCCATCTATCTAGCTTATTCAAATCCTCTTGCAGGGCTACCACATCTGCACTATTACTAATAATCCTTCCCAGCTTCGCATCATCTGCAAACAACTGAATATCCCCTTGTAATCCACTGGCAATGTCATTGATATAAAGGTTAAACAATATAGGTCCTAGTACTGAGCCCTGTGGGACTCCACTTGTAACCTTCTGCCTCCTTGAAACTGCTCCACCATACACAACTCTCTGATACCTATCAGACAGCCAATCCTGAATCCAGTTGACCAATCTGACATCCAGACCTATGTGCTGCAACTTAAATATCAGACTTATCATGTGGCACCCTGTCAAATGCCTTTTGCCAAGTCTAAGAAAATTGCAGTATATGCCTTTCCCTCATCTAATGTTCTTGTAACTTTATTATAAAAGGCTAGCATATTGCTAAAACAAGAGCGCCCCTTCACAAATCCATGTTGACTCTTGCAGATAACATTACCCTCATCTGCCCAATGCTGTATATGGTCCTTCACTACTTTCTCCAAGATCTTAACAACTACTGATGACACACAAACTGGCCTATAATTAGACACTTCCAGCCTGTTACCACCCTTATGCAATGACACTATCTTACCTTCCTTTCATTCCCTGAGCACCTTTCCTGCAGCCAGACTTTCATTGAAAAGCCAGGTTAAAGGCACTGGCAGTCCCCTAGCACATTCTCTCAAAACTCATGGTGAAATACCATCCAGTCCCAAAGCTTTACTGACATCCAGAGTACTGAGTATCTGAAACACACTCTCCTCCTGTACCTCTAAACCTCAAACCTGCCCTATCCCTCTAGCATTAAAACTGACTCCTCTAAGATGAAATACTCCAATAAAGTGTTCATTAAACAATTCCACAATGTCCTCTGTATCAGTCACTCTATTCCCATTTTTATCCCACAATATCATTCTTCCACAGTCATTTCTCCTCTTACTGGCCACATAGCTAAAAAATTCCCTAGGATTTTCTTTGGATCTTAGGGCCAATCTCCTCTCATATTCCAGTTTCGCTTTCCTTACCACACTAGTCACTCTTCTGACCTGTGTCTTATATTCTTCATGCATCCTCTCTTCACCTGTCTCCTTATATCTCATCCATAGCCTCTTTTTCGCATGCAATTCCTGTTTAATATTGTTTATCATCCACTTTACTCCAAATTGTGCCCTCTTCCTCACTCGTGGTATGCAACTTACCATTGCTGCTAACAAATATTCTTTCACAATTTCCCATGCACTAATGATATCCCTGCCTTCCAATTCCTCCCTCCATGAAACTTCCCAAAGTTGACGTCTAAGACTATTATTATCACCTGCTTTATAATTCCACATAAGTTCCTGTCTCTTTGATACTCCTGCATGTCTATTCATTTTCCAAGTCAAAACCATATATGGTTACTCTCTCCAACTGGTGGGAGAGATGTCATCTCAGTTATTATCAACTCTTCTGATGCTATAACCAAATCCAAAACTCTTGAACACCTCTTGTTGCCAGACATTTGTCCCTCAAGAATTCTAGAAATTCCATTCCCCTATTGCCACATGCATCTTCCTCTCTCCAATTTATACTACTGTAGTTAAAATCTCTTATAACAATCATTCTTCTTGCACTTGCCAAACCCAATTGTCTAAACATCTCCTGGTCCCCCATCCTCTGTGCTCCTGGGTCTGTAGCATTACCCCACTAAATATCCTGTCTTGCCCACCTCTACCTCACACCATATGCTCTCAAAACCATTTGTCTCACTGCCTTCCAAAGCCTCCACTCTTAGAGGACATAGGTCGTCACTTATCATAAGCAGTACCCCACCACCACACTTCCCCTCCTATCCTACTGAAAAATGCCGTAGCCAGCAACTTCTATTCCTGTTATTATATCCTCTTCTGTCATCCACGTTTCGGTGATCCCAATAATTTTTGGCCAGGTTGATGCTATCTGTGCCACCAATTCCTCTCCCTTATTCCAGGTACTCCTGGCATTAGTATAAAGCATATAAATGCCATTGTTTCTATACCCAGCATTATCCCTTCTAGACTCCACTGGACTCAGCGTTACCTGATGTTGTCTCCCTTCTCCCAAGTATCCATTCCCACAAGAGGCCACCCCTGCTATCATCCTCCCTGGAACACAGACTTGTTCAGAACAGCAATCTCTCCAGATGCCTACGTCCTTCCTCATTCAAATGTAAGCGGTCTCTCGCATACAATTCCTCTTTCCTCAAATGCACTCCAAGCATCCACATATACCAGTCCTCTTGTCACACATTCTAGCTATTATGTCATTCAATATTCTGCTCAACTCGTCATTATCATATCTAGGCATCACGCACACTATTTTTCCTCTCTCTGTCTTCTTCAGTACAGCCTCGAGCAAAAATCTCTTATCTCTCGCTGCCCGACTTACATTACCACCAAGTCATTTGTTCCTACCATCGCAATCATCTCATCCACCCTTTCACCTCTCTTAATTGCCATAGCCACCCTTTCTATTGTTCCTCCTGGCAAACACTCCTCACGCATCCTATCTTGAACACCACGGATCATTGAGTCGCCATACATTATACCTCTTACCATTCCCTCTCTCCTCTTCTTTCATTCCCATAGGTCTCTTTCATTCCCTCTCCTCTACTGCTATTCTCTTTTCTAGCATTCCCATACCTCTCTCCTATGCCTCTCTCTCATTCCATTCTCTCCTCTTCTAGCACTTCCATACCTCTCTCTCTCCTACCATTTCCATTCTCTCCTCTTCTAGCATCCCCATACCTCTCACTCATTCCCTCTGTTCTACTGTTTCCTTTCTCTCCTCTTCTAACACTCCCAAAATTCTCTCTCTCTCTCTCTCCCCTACTCTGATTCGGCTTGCATTTATCTCTTCCATTCTCCTAATCTTATCTTTCATACTTCTGCTCTCATTCAAGACATTCCACCTCCTCTTTCAGCTCATCTATCTCCCTCTACAGGTCAGTCACTCTTAATCTAAATTCACTCTCCCAAACAAAAAACATCTCCTAAACTTTCACATTCACTCATGCCTTCCACACTATCAACTATTATTTTCTCATTCATATATATATTTTTTTTTCATTCTCTCCTATCACACTACTTGTCTTCCTACATTCATTCCCCGTCCCCGATACGGCACTTGCGACTGCAGCTGAATCTGCCATCATTCCTTACTGCCGAGTAGTGTAATCGTTAATTATTCAATTAATAAATTCTGTTAAATAAATAAGAAAAAAAGTACAAACAATTACAAGCAAAACAAAACATTGAAGTACACTAAATATAATTAAATAAAATGAAATATAACTAAATACAATAATGAAAACTTAATATATTATATTGCGACAGCAACCAACTTCCAAAAAACAACCACTGAAGTACACTCGTATTCAGAGAAACAATTTAGCACTCAAAAACATAGAAAAACAGGGGGAAAAGTGGACTATTCACTGATTAAAAATCACTTTCTTCTGCACAGCTCAAATTCACCGCCACGTCCCTGAGGAACACCTGCATTAGCAGGAAAATCTAAAGAGAGGACACCCTAACACTTAAGGAACAATTCAAGATAAAACTGATAATCCGGTTACAAAGGAAGAAAGCAGACCATAAGATGGTAATTTGCTGAGAAGCTGTTGATGCCGGATCCTGTGCCGTGGAATTGTCATCAAGTGCAATAGAAGTTTCTCCAAACCTTTCCATGGAACATGCCTGGAGGTAGGTGATGTAGGCTCCTTCTGCTGTCAATCTTGATTGCCACAATCCATATCGATGGTCACTGATTACTTAATAGTTCTAAAGGTGTCAGAAGATGACTGTTGATGACCTTCTCTATTACTTCAGACAACACTGAGGTGATGTATAGTTTGATTGTAAACACTTAGTCTAGTATCAGAATAATATAAAAGAAAATCAAAGATAAAAAATTATAAAATCAAGACCAATGGAGAATGTGACTATAGCATTGAAGTGAGCTGAGATAATGTGGATGAGAGGATGATAGTGATAACTAGTACAAATGACCTGAGAGGTAGCATGAATTAGCAATAGATGTAAGGTTAGAGATTGCGCAGAAGAAAAGTGGAGAGGGAAAATAGTGAGCATATATTGACCAGATATGATAATGTAGAGTTGAGAAAAGGAGAAGCAATAATGATATGTTAACAAGAATGTATTGAGGTTTAGAATATGCTTGGAATGCCTTCAAAGATAGAAGAGAACTGGATGAGAAAGATGGGTTGCATTTGAACATGGAAGTGTGCAGGCATTTGAAGAGTGTGTGTTTTAATCTCTTGACAAATGAGTGAATGTTAGGATAGAGAAACTAGAGTTGCCAAGGTGGATGGATAGAAGAATGTATAGTATATTATGGAGTCACACCAATTAATAATGGAGTATACACAGTAGTGAGCTATGGAAATTTTAACAGAGGGCTCCCATCGTCGAGGGGAAAAAAAAAAAAAAGCCATATTTCACACAAACTTTTATTAATACAGCTTGTGTACAAATTCCAATCAAAAAGTATGAGAGGACAATCAACCTCTAAAGGCTATAATTTTTAAACAAATATTTCATGATCTAAACATGAAATATTTGCACACGATCAACTGTGTTAATTCATCTTACATAAGAAAAACATATTTTTTAACTATCAAAATATAATAAGAATGAAACTTTTAAAAAACATTTGATTGGCTACTGGTTTTACCTTACAGTTGGCTACCAGAAGGGAGAAGGGTAAAGATAGCGCATGCACTTATTTTATTTTCAAACTTGGGCACATTCGTTATAGAGGAGTTGAAACAATAATTCCAAATAATCTATACACTGCTGAATAGACTAATTTCTGTTAGGTTGCCTTATGAGTTTGTCACTTAATGTTTCAAAAAAAAATTTTTTTTTTAAATAAAAAAATAAACAAGAACAAGGGGCTTGCAAATTTGAGAAAAATTTAACATAGGGTTTCCGCAAGCCCCTTATAGCTCACCACTGAGTATACAGCCCCCATAACTGTGTGTACGAAATTTTTTCCTTGTAGAATTTCTAATTTACGGTCAATAATTTTTGAATGTACTCTAAAAACGAATTGTATAGTGACAAATATGATTTATAATAAATCATACTTGTCACTTATTTTATTCAGTAATTTCTCCAGTGGCTCCATTCTAATTTAGTACATTGTAATCAGTGGTGAGCTATAAGGGGCTTGCGGGGCTCAACCGAGCCCTTTGTAAAATTTTTCTCAAATTTCCGAGTCCCTTGTTCTTATTATTTACTTTTTTATTTTTTCAAAAAAAAAAAAAAAAAAAAAAAAAAATTTTTTTTAAATATATTAAGCAACAAACTCGTACAGTAACCTAACAAAGTGATTTTGAAAGTTTATTTTTCACTTGGTCAGACTATAATAAATTTAGTTTAATCCTTTACCCAAGTGTGTGCAAACAAAGTTTGCGCCTGAAGGTATCTTCAGGACTGGAGTAAAGTGGTACAACACCGGGCGACTCCTTGCAAAGGTAGAGCAAGCCACCAACACTCCTATCTCAGTATCTCCCATAATGGAAAACACATCTCCTTGCGGATATGTATAATGTTATGCATTAAGGGAAGGGCCACTACCCAGACTAGTTTCGACCTTTATTGAGGTCTCTTCAGTGGGAGCCAGGCCCAAGTGGAGACAAGTGGAGATACCAAGGCAGAAGTATTAGCAGGGTCATCTCCTCCTATAGGAGCTGCCAAATGGTGTGCCACCTTTTATTAAATAAAATATTATAGTTACTGTTATTACTATTTTACAAATAAAAATTCACTTTTGGTAATCACATATAAATAAACAGGACTATAAAATAATGCCCCTTGATTGGTACCATTGATTATCACTTGAAGTATAAAAACAAAAGAGAAATATAACGTATTTCAATATTATTGTGTTCAAATAATATTTATAGATTGTTTGTTTGTCATAAAAACTTCTAGTGCAAACAAAACAAATGTATTTCGTTTATAAAAATGGCAGACTATTGCTTGCATATGTGCGATTATAAAAGATTTTATTCTTATTATATTTTGATAGTTAAATGTTTTTCTTATGTGAGATAAATTAACACAGATGATTGTGTGCAAATATTTCATGTTTAGATCATGAAATATTTATTTAAAAATGATAGCCTTTACAGGTCGATTGTCCCCCCTCATGCTTTTTGATTGGCATTTGTACACAAGCTGTAGTATAAGTTTTTGTGTGAAATACGGTTTTTTTTTTTTGGCTCAACGATGCGAGCCCTTTGTTAAAATTTCCATAGCTCACCACTGATTATAATTAATTACTTAGATTAATTAATCTAATTAACTTGCACCATGTGGATGAACTGATGCTGACGTCAGCAAGTTGCAGAGGCATATTTGTTTTAGTTTTACTGTCTAGACAGTACAATCCCTGAACTTCAGCAAACGATGAGGGATATTTGTAGTTACGTGTGTTTAAGTAAATTAATTTAGTGTGCTTGCAATTTTACAGGTTATAGCTCAATGAAAAAAGGGCAACATTAATATGAGAAATATTACATTAGTGCACACACACACAGTCTGAGACTAGAAACTTGTGCACAAAATATTTTTTCATGTGTACATGGGCCAGCAAAAAAAAAAATTAGAGCATGGCTGATAATGCACTGATACTGGGAATAAAAGGAGTGAATTTTCATTCGTAGCCTCAGCCAGTTTAAAGATTACTGGAATCAGTGAAACATGGTTGACAGAAGATGTCCTAATAGCAGGAAATGTTTAGGTAGATAGTATAAATTCAGAGGTAACAGTATATAGATACACCATTAATTTTACAGCATTCTTGGTTGCAGAGCCTTCCTGGATTAGCTATTTGACCAGACCAATGGAATTTGCATAATAATAATTAATCAGTAAACCCCTCTGATCCACTAATTATACCTCTTCGATATCTCTAAAGCACATGGACTGCTTATTAAAAATATAAATGGTAAATATTGAAATATTTACTTACTTAAAATATTCAGTGTAAATTAAACATGAATTTAAGGGATTAAATAAAATGCATTAGTATAAATGATACAGTACAAAAGGATGTGGACTAGTACTGAAGCTTGACACCAGCACCTCAAAGAACTGGCCCTTGCTTAAAACACCCTAGCTAGGCTTAAATGTAAGCAAAAATAAGTTAAGAATCACTCAAAATCAAGATAACCATCACATGTAGATATAAATAAGTGAGCATGTGCATGCACGACACCTTTTGTGATATCCATTGAATTAGTCAGGTAGTTGCAGGAATTTCAATGTGGTATAAACATTTAAAAATATCATGGAGGAAAGGAATTTATGTGAAATTACAAGGCAGATGATTATTATAATCTTAGTAATCAGCTTGGAGCAGTTCCATGGATGGAAGAATTGGAAAGGAGAAGGATCAGCAGTATGTGGAAGCTTTGTAAGAAACGTTTTAAGCAACAGTGACAAATAGCATACCTCAAGTGGGGGGGAGGGGAATCTTGAGAATTATTTTATGTGGCCAGTAGGAGCAGAAATGATTGTCAATCAATAAATGACCCTGTTAGATGGAAATGGGGATTGAGTTGACCAATGGAAATGATATAGTTGAGTTGTTTAATGATCACTATTAGAATATTTTATTCTGGAATGGCAAGTGTTATTCCTAGCAGGATTGATAGGGTTGAAAGTTTAGAAGTGCATGAGGAGAATATATTTTAAATGCTAAGTACTCTGGAAATCAGTAACACAGTGGGAATAAATAGAATTTCATATGTTTGAAGAGAATATGCTGAAGAACAGGCAGCTCCATGACCTAGCTATTCAATGAAAATCTAGATGCTGCATAAGGAGGATAAGATAGCATCATTAGGGTCGTCAAGGAATTGAGGCATTAGTTTGTATTTTTTTGTCAGTTGACTTTGCAATTGAGGATAATATCTAATTTACAGGACCAACCACATGATACATTTTGATATTTAAGTCACAACATATATGTTTACATATCAGGTAAATTGGATTGGAAATAGACTGTGGTGTAATATCAAAGAGAAGGAAGGTCACAAGTTAGTGTTCCATAGTGTCAGTACTGTGACCTGTACTGTCTAACTTGTCAGTGGACTGCAGGGAAATATTCAGTTGGTTGCAGATAATGTGAAGCTCCTGGACCTTCAGGAGGATTTGAATAAGCTGAAAAAATGGACAAATGAATGAGTTTTTCAGTTTAATGAAACTAAATGTAAAATCTTGAAATTTGTTATCTGCAAATGGGAGGATACATACTCTATTGGTGAAACTGTACTAGAGGAAGTGGAGGAGGCAGAAGATCTTGGTTATAGTCGGTACAAATTTGAACTCAGAAGACATCATGAAGGTGTTTAAAAGGTGTTGCAACAGTCCTTTCATAACCCAGAATATACACCTTCAGAGAAGGACATTGACTCAGCAGAGATAAGAGTGGTGATGGCATTGGAATAAACCACATCTGGAATATTGTACTCAGATCCACTCAGCAAGATTTGAAGGGGATAAAATAACTGTGGAGATAGTGCAGAGGCAGATTAAAAAATAAATATATATTTATCAGAACTGTGGAATATTGGTCATTAGGATAGACTGTGGACATGTAAGCTACAGAGATTGGTGGATAGAAGACAAAAGAGGGTGAATGACATTTATTACGTGACACCTCCAGCGAGTCCGAGGACTCATCGTGGGAGGGCGCACTACTCTACTTTGCTTAATACATCTCTTCCTCTCCACTGCTATTTAATTCTCCAACTATGACACTGCTACTATCAACATCATCATCGCCAACAATGGTATTTTTTGTCTGTAAATTGTGTATGTCTTGAAGACCGATTTGTCTGTATTTAAACTCTGGATAAGTACAGGATTGAATACTGGAGAGGTTTTTGATAGAATAAAGGGAAGAGTACAAGGGATATATATACCCCTGCTTTTTGTAAAAGGAAATACTGAGAACAAGAAGTGGCTTTTTGCATGGAGGATAGCTGGACCATGGAATGCATTGTCTGATAGGGTGGTGAGAGTGCAAATGTCACATGAAAAAATTTAAGTAATTTAACTTCTTGCAGATAAGTTTTGTGACTCCATGGAGACCTTAAGTAATAATGATGAAATTACGTTATGCATACTTCCTTTTCAAAGTATCACAGTGAATACCTTTTCTTGAAAGATGATCTGACATTCAGAAATATAACGTAGTTGCTGCAGAACTTTTGATGCTTAGTCGAGCTTTATCCATGGAAAATGACCCACTGGATTGATCTGTTGCTCTTTGTGGCCTGATCTGTTGAGACAAGAAAAATAAGACATTAATTAGAATAGTAAAGTGCAAACATTAACAATTAATGCATTTACTGATCGAAGTACTACTCTTATGTCCTAATTTAAAGGAGACAGTTGTCATCATGTTTTGTTTATTTACCCAATTGCACAATGATACAATTAAGATTTTAAGAGCACTTTCCTCTGGATATATTGCTCATCTGTTGAATAATGAGAACACGTTAACATTACTTTTTTGTAGTGTATATCGGCTCTAACACAAGAAACTAATACATCCCCTAACATAACAGCTCTGTATGTAGGCAGATGGTTAAGGAGGATATTATTACTGTATAACTGGAAATCTAATCCTGGGGGGGGAGTTGTTTCATAGTTTGAAACAACTTCCAGTAAGAGGAAGTTGTTTCAAAGAACAGAAATAGATGGAATGAAAAAAAGAAGGATGAGTAGTTGGTTTGGTAAGTTTGAAAGCAAACCGTTTATAGGTGTTGACCACCAGCTGTTTATATTTTTATATGCTTAGGAAAAAGTGGAGGAATGATAATGACTAATTTGGTGGAGCACTTCAGTAACACATATGCAATTAACAGACAATATATGCATTAGTCCCACATACATGAGAGATTGCTGTGCTTATAAGCACATTAGTGCAGCATGTGGAAAAGAACACTACATGAAAAAGACAACCCGTTATATGGAGACAGGTAGAATGAAGAGAAAAAGTTATTTTGAAATTTTATGTTTTGTGAATGGACATATATAGTCTGGCTGTAGTTGCTTGTCCAAGTAGTGTCACTGTATAGTTAAAGGTTTAAGTTAGGGAGACAGTGAGTTATCTAGTGGAGTAGCTTACTCTCCTGCGATGAGTCCTTGGATATGTCATGTAATACTTTATGAATCACTGATATATCATCCGCATGGTTAGCCTAGTGGCTTTGTGCTTCACAACCATATGTCTGGGGAAGGAGTGTCCTTGGTTTGATTCCCGTCAACGCCGTGAGGAGCTTAAGGATCTTCCTCAGCCATAGCCAAGTTAGCTGATCTTGGGCGTGGACAGCAGAGTTTTTCTGCCAGTTTATCTGGTGTTTTTCATCCCACAAGCAAGCAAGCCGGTCTGAGGACACACGGATTACAGTCAGGAATACTGACCCAGTCATAGGCCTGATTCTTCAGCCTATGCGTTCTGGAGCCCAGATAAAATTTGGGGGGGACTAGATGGTACCGTGAACTCCCGAAAAAAGGGGAAACGCAGTATCATCACATGGAATTTATTTACTGATATATCAGAATGATGGCAAGTTCTAATTTTGGCACTTTATCTAGAAGCATTTTATTGAAGGCAAGCTGTAGTATATCTGTGCTCAGCATCCTATGCTAAAACTGCATCTCACATATTAAGTATTGTTGGAAGTTTTTTCCACTTGGTTAGACTATAATAAATTTAGTTTAGTCCTTTATCCAAGTGTAGGCAAACGAAGTTTGTGCCTGAAGTATCTTCAGGACTGAGGCAACTCATGGTAAAGGTCGACCAAGCTCTCACCCTTCCTAGTCTTAGTATCTCCCATAATGCAAAGCACATCTCCTTGCGGACATGCATAATGTTATGCATTAAGGGAAGGGCCACTACCCAGACTGGTTTTGACCTTTAATTGAATGTTCAAGTACAGGTCAAACTCCAAAAACTCAGTGTTGTTCCCCTCAGTAACAGGCTCACCCTGCCACTGAGAAGAACTCTCAGTGTTGGCTCTACCACATGGCAGGCTCACCCCACCACCGAGCATAGCCTCTCATTTGCTCATATGTCATCTAAAGGTAACAGCAGCAGCCGTGCCTCAGTTAACTTCATGGGCTACAGTATTGCCATTCATTACCCCCCCCCCTCAGGACCTGGATGACAGCAACAGCTGAGCCTCAGTTAAAACTTCATAGGGTGTTGAGAGTGCAAACGTCACATGAAAGAATTTAACTTCTTGCAGATAAGTCTTGTGACTCCATGGAGACCTTAAGTAATATGTCCCAAGCTTCCAACCAGTTTCGACCTTTATTGAGGTCTCGTCAGTGGGAGCCAGACTCAGAGGTGGTGATACTAAGGTGGAAGCAATAGAGAAGTCATATTTACCTATACGAGTTGCCAAAAGGTGTCTCATCTTTTAAACTTTTATTATAGTCTAACCAAGTGGGAAAAAACTTCCCAACATATTTCTCTAAATCCTGAGTAATTTAATAATGTGAGACGACTTTTTTCTTCGACCTTTTGGCAACTCGTATAAGTAAATATGACTTCTCCATTGCATCCACCTTAGTATCACCACCTTTGTGTCTGGCTCCCACTGACGAGACCTCAATAAAGGTCGAAAGTCTGGGTAGTGGCCTTTCCCTTAATGCATAGCATTATACATCTCCACAAGGAGATGTGCTTTGCATTATGGGAGATACTAAGGCAAGGAGTGATGAGAGCTTGGTCCACCTTTACCACAAGTTGCCTCAGTCCTGAAGATACTTCAGGCACCAACTTTGTTTGCTTACACTTGGATAAAGGATTAAACTAAATTTATTACATATTAAGTACTTTAAATTACTAAATATTTTGTCCAGTATTTAATTAATTGATACTTCTGTTTAAGTTGTTGAAGTGTTTTGATTGAAAGCTTATGAGAATATAATCACTGGCATGAGTTTGTCAACCAAAAGTTATCTCACCAGATAAGGTACTCAGGAGCCTGTATATCATCTTCTATTAATGCATTAATATAAGTTTCTGATTCTCATCTGAGACCAAGCAAACACCCAGAATGTCACTTTAGCTAATGGCCAGGAAATGTATTTTGAAGGGTTACACATTGATTGTTTATCGTTATCTTTTTAATAGTTTTTAATACCAAGTACTTTTTTATAGCTTTCTTCAATGTTCAAGCACCTGTTGAGATTTCATTTGCAATGAGTGTAGTTTAGTTGTTGGACACAAGATGGAGACACGGTATATAGGTTATCCTTATTCGATCTTATATTCTCTCTCTCGTGTATATATATCGTTTAGCCCAGTTAGCAGTAACAAAAAAGAGAATCAGGCGAGTCAGTTAAAAAAAAAAAAAAATGAAAACTAATCTATAAGATCTTTATGTGACATTGGCTTCAGTTTTTTACACTAAGTGAAGCAAGATTTATAGATCTATTTCACGATTTATGAAGCCTTTACATACATATAAAGTTAATTTTTTGCTCTTTTTCTTCGGTGTTTAATTTATGCATCGATCGAAAAATATATTTTTCTCATCGGTTATCCAGTGTTTTTAACAGTCTGAAAACCAGTTGCTTGAAATAGCTTGTCAGGCCAGTGACACCTTTCATCAGAAGCGCTTTTATGCTGGGCGCCTGAACAGAATTCATGCCGAAAATTGTCTTTTTAACTGTCGGTCATTTTCGAAACTTTAAAGTTTCAAGCAGTAGGTAAATGTTTATTTATCCTTTCTTTTAATAATAGAGCGTGAAATACATTGCTCGCTACGAAAACTGAAAAAAAAAAGGGGGGGGGGCACTCAAAAAAAATTATGAAAGCAAAAATTGTCAAAGTAATTTGACAATTTTTTTAACTTCTTTTTTCTTTCTCCTTTCTTTTTTTAAGGGTAAAATCTCCTTTCCTATTTAACCTTTACGCATAAAACCATATCGTACATAAAAGTGTTTGAAACTACATACGACGGAATGGGTTTGTTAATCTTAATCTCCTTAATCTGAAAATTAATAAAAGATGCTTTCGTTGGCATGACCTCGAGAAAATGTCATTTTGTTGGAAAGACCAGAGTTTGAATCGAATACAGTCCTGGACGCGAAGAATCTTTGTCGGTGGAAGGCGAATTAGTCGGTCTAATACAAAGGTAGTTTTTTTTTTTTTTTTCCCGGATACTCCATTGTACTCTAGCCTATTAAAGAACAGGCAACAGAAGAAACATCCGCAGTTATCAGGAAAAGAAAAAAAAAGTTTGCGGGGTTGATTTGTTAATCAATAATATGGGCCGTGGAGCGGCTTCTCGCGATGAGTTCTGAAACCCTTTGGAGGTTCTGTTTAATAATAAATTAGAGTTAGACGGAGCTTTATTTGATTTTTTTTTTATTTTTTAATTTAGTGTAAGTGTTCTGAAATTTGTCGACTAGGGTGAGAAACAATTTATTTTTAAAGTTAATTTTTAATTGAGTTATGTGCTGTAAATTATTATTATTATTATGTGACACCTCCAGGGAGTCCAAGGACTCATCGAGGGAGTGTGCCAACAGCATCGAACGATAGTTAATTGAACTGTCATTGTTTTTGAGATAAGGTTTAAACATACGTAATTTGAAACTAAATAGCCAAATGGCGCTGCTAAACAGATACAAAGGAAATGCGTGCTTCTGCTATGAATTACCTTTTTGTATCGCATTACTTAAAACTATTTGAGTTCATATGTTCGCCATTTAATTTTTTTTTCTTCCACCTACGAAAGTTTTTTTTTTTTTTTTTTTTTGTCAACCTACAGTACGTTCGTCGTACCGTGAGTGGGCTAAGGATTTTTTTCTATATTTTTATTAATTATATATATATATTCTGTATTTTATTTATTTTTTACCTAGTCCTCAAATCCTGCTCTAAGAGACCAAACATGGAACTTTTTCATGCTACTTCAGGCCTCCAGGGAGCGAAGTGATGGCCTCACACGGGGCCATTAATGTAGTTCATCTCTCACCTTACGTACAGTGCTTTTTTTTCTCTTCTTCTTTCATCAGTGATTTTGACTGCCAGTTAGTAGGTCAAATACTACGTAGCTAGGTAACATTAAAAACTTGCTAATATATTGAGTTTCTCCGTGGCCTCTGATAGGAAAAAATAGTCAAATCAGTGGAATCTTTTTTTTAACCAAACACCAAATGAATAATAATAATAAAAATCATCTTTCTGAATGGTTTATATCCTAAACATTGACTTTTTCTTTCTTTTTTTTTCTAAGCAGTTTCTTCAAACTACTCCGAAATGGATTCCGGAGTTAGTCAATCTATGAAGCAGGTACTGTGCGACCACAGATGCGAGACTCCTCGATACTTCTGCGCATGGCAGGAGGCGAATCCATTCCGATAATAGGGCAATCAGTGCGTTTCATGGGATGAATGTTTATTATCATACGTAGGAAAATTAGCTTTTCTTTTATGAAAATTCTAGCTTTTAACATGGTAACTTTTTTGCTTGTACAATAATTGAAAAATGTAACGTATAAAGCACGTGATTTCGCGTGTTGGTAACGTATTCGTACATCACTTTTATTCCCTTCAATATGAATTGACTCTTCTTGGCACATTGCCAGCCCAGGTTTCGCATCTGTGGTTGGACAGTATGTGATGTTAGCACTTAATTAGAAGAAACACACGTATAAACCACAGTGAAAATTATTTAATGGTAAATATTTCATCCTAAGTATCTTAGGACATCATCAGTACAGTATTTAAACAAAAATTAGGAATAACATACAGTTAGGGCGCATGATTACAATAGAATCTCATGATAACGTGCTAAAGTAGTACAAAAAAAAAAAAACGTTAATTATTTAACACAGTTTTGTATGATAATTTCCCATACTTTAGGAATAGTAAGAACGTCGTTGCGGTTTAGGTTTGGTCTGTGTAGTAGGGCTTCAGAACTTTCTTTGTATAAACGTTCATGTTTAAATAAAGATCTATGTAAAAGTTTAGCCTTTTCCCAATGGATCCTATGGTTTGGATTTTCAATTCCGTGTTGAGAGAGGCCAGATTTCTGCGGTTTAAGAAGACGAATGTGGTCTTGATGTTCCGAGATGCGTTTCTGAACAGACCTACCTGTCTGTCCAAAGTAAAATAATTTGCATGAGCATGGAATCTCATAAACACCAGGTAACATCAAAGGTGAGAATTTGTCCTTAGGAGAAGGTAATAAGTTGTAAATTTGGTTGATAGGTTTGTAAGTAGTTGTATTTCTAAATTGTATTTCTTCATAATTTTAGAAAGACGTTCTGAGATGCCTTTAACGTAAGGTATAGGAATCCTATGCACTTCTTCCTGTCTGGTTTGATGTATGCAGAAGTGACTGGTGATTTTTTTAGTTGTTTTGGAATTATCCATTTAGGATGGCTGTATTTTTGATAACTTCTAATTCCTGGTTTAAAGATTCTTCAGAGGAGCAGAATTTGTGTGCTCTGGAAACTAGTGATTTAATAATGCCAGATTTCTGAGATGGATGATGAGCGGAAGAATTGTGAATGTAGCGACCTGAGAATGTAGGCTTGCGAAAGACGGAAATGGCGATGGAACCGTCTTCTTTTCTTTTGATGTGTAAATCCAAAAAAGAGATACCCTGTGGAGATTCTTTTTCTAACGTAAAGTTGATGCGATGATGAAGAAGGTTAATTTTATCTAGAAACAGTTGTAATTCAGGTTCGGGATGATTCCATACTGCAAATACGTCATCGACATATCTTAGCCAAATTTTTGGTTTGGGTTCAAAAGTGAATATTTTTTCCTCAAGGTGTTCTAGAAACAAATTTGCTAAGTTTGGTGATAAAGGAGATCCCATTGCTGTTCCTTCCTCTTGCTTGTAAATTTGACCTTTCCAGGTGAAGTAACCTGATGCAATAACAAACTTGAACAATTCAACTATATCAGACGGAAATTTTTGAGTTAGTAATTCTATTGTTTCTTTATGGGGAATGAGATCCCTTTATCAATTTGGTGATAAAGGGATTGCACTAATATTACTGCGATGATGATGGTAAAGATCAGCTTCCAACGGATTTCTAGGGGAGAGAGAGGGGGGATGACTGCGTTAGATCCCAGTGTATTTGTTTTGTGTAACGATAATTGAAAAATATAATTCTTTTCATATTTTCAAGAGTGACACTCGTCATAATTCAGCCTTGTATCTATAATAAATAAATATGTTATTTTAACAAAATAAAATAAGATTTGCAAAAAATAGTTCACCCTCACCACGAACACGCACCAATAGTAAAAGTTTCGTATCTCACAGAAATAACGCTCGCAAGCATACGATACACTGCTCAAACGAGCAGTGTCGGAATGACTTGTAACGTGCAAGCGCAAACGAATATCGGTGAGTCTGGCTGCGATTGGTCGAACGTGATAATTCCGACACTGCATTACATTGCAGTGTATTTGTTTCGTAATCTAAAACGTTAATCGAACAATTCAAATTATTAACTAGTTAATCACTGTCGAAACACAAGCTGTAACCTTTAACATGTATTGCATTTATATAATGTTGTAAGCATTATTATTTATAAACAAACAAAATTTAAATTTTTTATTTTTTCCTTGGGGATGCTGCAGTGTCACAGTGCTTATATTATACGGGCCGCCACTGATGATATTGTTAAATAAAACAAATTTAACAACAGTTTTTTTTTTTTTTCTATTCATAAAACAAAGAAAAATATATATAATTTTATGGTTTATTTTTCTGAAGAACTTGTTTCTAAGTTCTTCAGAAAATTTGCATAAATGTTTTTTTTTTTTTTTTAACCTCTTTCAATCTTCCTTTTCTTCTTGATCTTAAGACAGCCTCATACTGCAATGGAAGGCAAACCGCCCAAAAGAACATGTAATTAAGAGACATAAAAGATTTATCACTAATACTTATGTCAAAATAATGTAAACATATCTTTCTCCATGTTATTTAGGAGCACTGTTAGGCCTAAAAGTCACTACAGATGCATGATGTTGTTGCAATGTTTATTGAACCGTGTAGTGATAGGCATCTCATACACACGCTTAATGGTAACATTTGTTTCCTCTCTCTGACCTTTGGAATGTCTATTCAAACCACTGGCATAACGTGTCTTCCTTCAAATATCTTTTTGATAGCGTCTTAAATTTACGAGTATCTAGCAATTTATTCAAGCTGCTTCAGAAATAAACATTTTTTATACAGTTCAGTCATAAATTAGTTGTTATACTTAATTATGACTACAGCGAATGTCTGTATATAATACGCAGCTATTTTCCAAATATAAATTTACAAAAGCTCGGGTGAATCAATAACAAAAATAATTTATATTTTCTCTCTTGGGGTAGTTTGACATACTGCTTTTCGTGGAGGCCCTTAATTCTCCACTAAGTACAAAACCAGGTTTTTCGCTTTTAAAATCATTTAAAAAACAGTAGAATATTACATGTAGGATTTTTTTTTTCACTCTGTAATAATTTTTAGCAACTATAGAGTAGGTTATACTTAACGAACTTCTTAAGATTTTGATTAATTTGGCTTTGATTTCTTGTTGCTTTCAGAAGTTTGTAGGTATCTGCCCTATTTTTAATGATCAATTGAAATAAGATACTTCATGAAAGAAGGAAACTACTACATGAGGTATTAAACCAGGGGCGGCTCGTGCATAGGCACTACGGAACTGCAGCATCCCCAATTTTTCTCGATATATAAATATATTTATTAATTTATTTATATTTGCTTGTAATATTTAATTTTATCATCAACAATCCTATACAATTCTCTTATTTTGTAAAAAAAAATAATAATAATAATCCATCTTGTAGCACTTAGGAGGGCGAAGGACGGTAGCAGCACTGTTTACCACAGTGTCATATTGCATATGCACGTCATAGTGAAGTGCGAGCTATTAGCGTACTGCGGCACTGTCCGTCGCGCAGTTCCACTGTTGTTTATATGCAGTTTACGCCAGTAGTAGAGTGTCCGTACAGTGCTTATTATGTTTATCCCGTCTCTTTAAATACTTGGACATTACAATTAAAGACATAACATTTGTTATAGTTTTTATTTTAGAACATTATTGGGGTTATTGACAATTATGATCTCAGAAATGCAACCTCAAGAAATAAGTTCTGTGACAGTAGTGACTTTAAGTGAACTACAAATTCTTCGACAGTCACACAAACATCAAGGAAAAAATTTATTGACCTTTTCGCTCGAAACAAAACAAGAAGAATGGATTCTATTAAGTAATTCTGAATTATACCAAACTGTATAATTTAATCGAAAATAAACAATTTTTTCATGTTTAATTTTTTTTAAAAATTTTTATCATAATTTTGATATTTTATCCAAACACGTATACACTGTACTTACAGTTTGTATATTTCAAGCCACGAGCCGCCACTGTGTTAAACTGAACTCTCAGAAAACTTTGGGGATGAATATTCGGAGTTATCCCTTTATGAAAAATATCGATAGGTGTAAACAAATTTCGGAAGCGATTTTTCACAATCATTCGCAAACAGTATAGCTATTTCAAAATCATTGATATCGCGATTATTTTCAAGTGGAAAGCAACAAAATATGACATGTTCTTTTGTAACGATAACCATGTTCGATTGGTGAAGAAGAACTGTATTCTTGTGTACGGCTCTGAGAACTATTGCTTATGACATTGACAGTGTTTGATAAAATAAATTTTATCAGTTCATTGACAAAATATAAATAAGACAGGATTTCTCAATACTTTTAAAACAGTTATTCTTTTTTGTAGATAATGGTATAGTGGTTAAACACACGTCTTGCATTTAAAAGTTCATGTGAAATCCTGTATCTGCAACACCATATTCTCGCATCGCTATTGGGCCCAGTTGAAATCCCCCAGATTTTTTTGGCAAATAAATGTGTATTTGGCTACCAAATACACATTTATTTCTTCTCTTCATAGTTCATCAGCTTCTAAATACTGAGCTTCCATAGCTCAGTTGGCATACTGTAGATGAAGCCCTTTGATCGGAAAGACTTGGGTTCGATTCCCGTCTCTGAAGAACCTTTATCTGGTCTTTTTTTGACTAAAGGTGAGTTAACCGGTCTTCTACGGTGGTAGAGGGTTTTTTAATCCCTCAGAACAGGCAAACCGGCCCGTGAACACACACGGATTATAAATGCATATTTAACCCCTCATTAGGAGGGCTCAACCAGTCCTAAGGGACGGATGAGGAACTGGGGTTTCCCCATACGAATAAATTAAATTAAAAGCTTCTAAATGGTTCATAACATCATGCTAGGATATTGTGGATATCCTCAGACATAGCCAAGTTAGCCGGTCTTGGGCGCAGGCAGTAGGGTTTTTTCCGCCAGTTTATCTGGCGTTTTTCATCCCACAAGCAGGCAAATCGGCCCCGTGAACATATGCCTCTACAGCCAAAAATATATCCTCTTCCCCAGCGGCAGACTAGGCGACAGGTCGATTGGGAGTGGTACTAACAAGTAATCGCATCTAAGTAACACGCGGACCCTGCATAGGAAGCGGGAATAACGCGTAGTGAAAGAAGAATTGTGTGCGTTTTCACGTGCCAAACATCTCTTAATTCAATAATTATAAAACAAGTGCGTGATTTAAATTAGGTAAACAGAGGAAAAATCCAACTATTAACATGAATATACTTGAGCCAACCGTGGGATATGAATCACAGGTATGGGTTCGGCTCCAGTGATGTTGAACAGCAGTCGCCCATATGTTAGATTCTCTTCCCCCCATTTAGTCGATTTTGTGGAATTGGTTTTCTCTTCGCAAACATAAAACTTCAAACTCGGCCTGGAACGCATTTGATATTACATAATTAATCGAGGTAATACCGTTACTAGCCTAGATGGATTTAAAAGTATTTTGGTGAAAAGTCAGTAATAATAGCTACTGCACCCCCCCCCCTCTCTCTCCAACGGCAGAACGAAACCGGTAATCATTTTATTCCAGGCCTTTTGGAGATCAGTAGTCGTTCTTGTGCGTGTGTGTTGTATAGCCAGTTTTGCTTTTGCTTAGAAAAAAAAGATCTTATTAGGTCAAATTCTATGGTAACCGAAACCGACGTATAAACTAAGTACAGAGTATACGTGTTTGGATAAAATATCAAAATTATGGTGTAAAAAAATTTAAACATGAAACTATTGTATATTATCGATAAAATTATACAGTTTAGTATAATTCAAAATTACTTAAAAATAAAATCTATTATCATAACCCCAATAATGTTCTAAAGTAAAAACTATAACAAATGTTATGTCTTTAACTGTAATGTCCAAATATTTAAAGAAACGGAGTAAACGCGATAAGCACTACGAACACTCTACTACTGGCGCAAACTGCATCTAAACAACAGTGGAACTGCGCAACGGACAGTCGCGCATTACGCTAATAGCTTGCATCTCACGATGACGTGCATATGCTTGCGCGCGTAGCAATATGACACTGCGGTAAACACAGTGCTACTAGCGCCCTCCTAAGTGCTACAAGATGGATTTTTATTATTATTTTTTATACAAAATAAGAGAATTGTATAGGATTGTTGATAAAATTAAGTATTACAAGCAAATATAAATAAATTAATAAATATATTTATATATCGAGAAAAATTGGGGGTGCTGCAGTGCCTATGCGTGAGCCGCTCCTGAAGTTAAATACCCCGAAAGAAACTTATTCGATCCCTCAACTCCGCAGAATCGGTCGTTGTTTGGAATTAATTTCGAAACAACTGAGACTATTATGTGTGTTAATTGCATGCACTCTTCAGCTTTGAGGGAGGATAACCCTTCCAGCTGACTCATGTTCAGTTGAAATGGCATTGTAAAGGTCTTTCGCGTTCCTAGATGGGATTCGAACGCAGATCTTAAAGATGAGAGAGGGATTAAATTTAAATAACGATTGCTGGTTCCTTTCTGGAGAACCATAAAAGAAAACTCCGCTTTTGATGTATGATATTGTTAAACTTTTAGTGCCATTCTGTGCACATATTACTGAATTGCGAGACGTATGTAAGATTTTGGTAATTAAGGCTTAGATATGAAACGTTTTCCTCATTCTGAATCTAGTAATAAATGCGCATTTGAAGAGGGAATAACTGAAATTTCTTGTTTGGAAACAATACAGTGGTGGATTAATTCTTATATTTATCAGTTTCAATAGTTGCATTGAATTATGCAGAAGATATTTCAAACTGAAATCAGCAGTCTCACATTGAGCATATATTTATAGTAAATAATCACGTGTTATATTAAAATAGTTCAAAACAGTTATCCCCCTATGAACAGTGTTTCTAATCAGGAAACCTTTTTTTGAAATCAGCCAAGGTCAAAAATGATAATCAGTGCGATAGGCTTGGGAGTCTGGAATTACACGCATTTTTTAAAAAAAATAATAATAAAAAACTTTTAAGCGATTTTTTCCCCCTCGGATATTTGCAGTGCGGTGACTCCAATCCAACCAAAAACTGTGCCTTTATTTCTATGAATGTTATGAAACGTGCAGGAAATAAAGTTTGATGGAACGAAAAGAGCAGTTCTTCCATGAGGTGGGGATATTAGACAGCAATCGCACCATACGAGTCTCACGACTTGAGGTATCCCCGTTACATCACGAGTTTTCCGCCTAAGTAGCTATCTGAGACCCAGGCATAATTCTGCTTAGTACTGCTTTATACACCACCTAGCTCGTTGCAGCCTCATGAAGTGGTTGGGGAAGGTTAACTTATGGTGCAATTAGTACCGTAGACGAGTCATTTATTTTTACAGAATCCGAAGACCCTGCTCCAAACATCAAGCCACTTCAGGCCTCCAATAAGCGAGGCGGCGGTCTCACACCGGGCGATAAAATTCGTCTCGTACGTAAAACCTACATAAATGTCCATGTTCATGGAGGGATTCGAAGCCATAGCCTATTTGTTGGAGAGCAGATACGCAAACTCTTTCAGCAACCAGGCCGTCATGGGTGGGTTTAGTTGGTGAATTATTAAATTTCATTGGAGCAATTCAAGACAGTGGGCGGCGGGGGGAGGGGAATAGCCTCTTCTACTCAGACTGTAGACTGCGTTATAATATTGCATAATTTTTTGAAAATATTACATAAAAAATTTTATCACACGTCTCAGTGCTTGATTATATTCCGATTGGCACCAACCGATAAACAAATCGGGCAATTTCTCTTTCATACTGAATTGCAATATAATAATTTAAAGATAAAAGATATGGCGTAATGAATAATGGGGATAAGAGGTAAATACGTCAATAGATGCGTTTCACAACATTGCATAAACATCTATTAGAGTTGAATTGTTTGGGAACTATTCTGGCTTAGTCGGTTTCTGGTGCAATTTATTTAAAAACCTTTAGTACAATTATGGAGTTATTTCATTATTAACTCGTGCAGTTACTGTGGTATGCTCGTAAGTGACTGTATAATGAACATTCAATTCAAAAGCTTTAGCGATCATGTTAGCTAGATCAGATCTATTGACAGTTCGCAGACTTTTAATCGTAAGCATATAACTTGTGAAAATATCTGCTGCCTTTTGTACTTTAAGTCCGTCACAGATTTTATTTTATTTTTAAACTTCCTGCTCAACATACTACATTCGATGCTTCCTTTTTTTTTTTTCTTTTTTGCGGGGGGGGGGGTGAAATCGTATAATCTTATCTAGTTTGGATACCAAAAATAAGTCATGGGGTGTAATGGGTCATTACTCTCTGATTTGTTTCATTTTCACATTCACTATTATTTCACTAGAATTTATCATCTAGCTTGGAAATTAGTCAACATGAACCATTTCCTAAGGGTGGAGATAAATATTTATGATCAGGGGCTGGTCATAAATGCTGGTCTTGCAATTCACGCTTGCTCTTGTTATCATTCAGGGAGTGAGAGGTGCGATTGAAGTCTGATTAGTGGAAGAATGAATTACTGACCATTTAAAACTATATATTTAGAAATTTATGTACGGTTCTTCTTTATGAACTGGTCAATAACATCGTCATAAAAAGTTGGTTGTAACTTAATTTTCCCAAGCAACACGCACACTTGTAAAGGCTGGCTAGAGCTACGTTGACTACGTATGGCCTGTGTTTAAGCAACAGAGTGCGACGACATGAAATGGCTATGCGCGCATGAAATCACAGTGCTGCAGCGAGGACCTGGAGGCTCCCACAACCGAGCAAGCCAAGTTAGCTTTGACTAGACGAGCAAGCATCGGCCTTCGATACACAACGCAAAGCTCAATTATCCTGCAAGCTTTAAGACGTCTTCTGTCAACAAAAATAAAAGCCTAAATGGAATGCTTATAAATGCATGCATTTCTTAACAAATAAATATTACTTCTTTCTCAATTAATGAGCTTGCATAGCAAGCATGGAGAATTCGCTCCTGTTTATGATCAAATTACTTTTCTCTCTAGAAACTACTTAACTAACAGGTACAGTTTCCGCCGCCACCCCAAGTTGTTAGCATTTGAAGAAATGCCATAGAAATTGGTTGTTCTCTTGTACACTGATCGGCATGGTAGGCTGTTCCCCCCCCCCCCCCCCCGAGAACTTTCACTTAATGTTAGAACGCCACTGGGATACGTTTGTTCCTTATATATTCCACGATTTCCTATATTCGGACCTCAAATCCAAGCCAACTAGTTTCTGATGATACCACACTGCATCGTTGTTATTGCACAAACATAACTTCTACACAAATGAACATTTTATAGTATCTCCGTCCACCTACTTAAATACCGATCCCCAAATTAGCAGCAGGGATCTGAAAAATCTCCACTAACCTTTATTTCGATGCTTAAAAAAAAAGCTTTTTCTCTTCCTCCATACCCAAATGTCTAGTGGATAACTTCAGAAGCGATAATCCTGATCTTCAAGCATTTGTGCCATAGAGTTGTTGCATGGACTGTCGTTTCATGATGCAAGTTACTTTACCTCTGAATTACTGCAATCCCTATATAAATCAATCCAATTATAGAATACTGCTTTCAACATCTATTAAAGTTAGATGATATGGATTAGATTTCCCATCAAGCAATTTATATGAAACTTTTGTTTTCTCCTTGCCAAACAGAGTAACTAGATATACGAGTTCAATACAGTTCAAGAACGTTATCTTGAACTGTATTCAGAAATACAGTTCAAGACGTTACACACACACACTCTCTCTCCCCCCTAATGTTGGTGTTTTCTACCCTTCACTTTGATCTTAACCGTTAACCTAAATATTCTCAATTTAGTGCAGAATGGAATAATGACGTCGATCCTCTCACAGCTGTCATCCCGCTTCCTTTTACATAGGCGCCCAGTTTTGGCTGTTTATCAGAACTGGTAACACGATCCTCTTCTCCCCTCCCCCATACACATCCAACTTCTGTGAATGTGCTTCCAGACATCCATTCTTAGTCCAGACTCATAGGACATCGAAGAAGTATTGTAATGACAAGGAAGAAGTTCTTCTTCGTCATTACATTCGTCCTAGTTCTTCCGAAGAACTAGGACGAATCCTTGACAGAGTTAATATCAACAAGAACAGAGGACCTAGGCAAGACAAATATTATGGTTTGCAAAGGAAATATAGACAAGGAAGCTCCTGAAAATCAAGCGTACCTTAACTGAGAAATAACTGAAGTCAGTAAATTGGTGTACTGGAGATCCGTCTTCTTTAATGTGAAGAATTTCTGTTTAGAAGATTTGGAATGGCTGAAACAATGGTGAGACTTATCTAAAATCTGGAAAGATGGATCTGTCTCCACAGGAACAAAACTGGGGATTCTGGATACAGCTGTTTTTTCAGTAGCAACTTATGGATGTGAAACTTGAAACATAAAGAAGTCTGATAGAAAAAGGATAACTGCTTTTGAGATGTTTCGGATCTCATATACTGAAAGGCGGAGAAATGGATGGGTGCTAGAAAGGAACCGTAGAACTTTAAGACTCCGTAAGAATATCTACAGAAGAAAGCTGAAATACTTTGGACAGATTAAAAGAATGGAAGGAGGATTTTCAAAACAATAACACAAGGTAAAGTTCCTGGGAAAATAGGAAGTGGTAGACCCTCGATGACGTGGATAGTGGGTATGGAGTGACTGATCCTCAGAGAGTTTGTCTCCAGAAAAGCATACAACAGCACCATCTGGCGAGGGCTGATGTGGCACATCACCGAGGAGTGCAGTGACCATACTACATCTGATCTCCATTGAATCTATGGATGGATGGAAGACATATTGCTTTTAAAGGATAATCTATAGGTATTCAAATACAATGATATTAAGTTTCTTCTGAATCCCCAATCCGCCCAACTATATGGTTAGATGGCTTAAGCTTGAGCTGATATTTGCAACTGACATCCAACCAGTTTATATCACGGTTTCTTCGTTTAGGATGTATGAGTCCGGCTTATAACTTATGAGGATTCCAGAGAGAGAAGCAAACCATTTTGCAAGGAGTTCTGGGTTTAAACGGACATTGTTGTAATGTCAGTTTACTAACAAAATGAATTAAGCTTCAAATCGCATAAATCCAAATATAAGCTTATGAGAGCTCCGAACACAAATCTCTTCAAGATATGTAATTAGTTGCTGTGTTTCGGTTGTTTTCCAGCTGAAGTACGTAGGTTATTTTGCAATCACTCGTGTGCCAAAGTCTCGTAAGGAGATTTCAGGTAGGGAAGGAACCTTGCCTATCGGAAACGAGACTTTTCAGATGAAGGTGAGTTGGTTCGTCTCATACTGTGGCGGAATGCCCGAGTTTTTCTTCCAGGAAACTTCGGGTTTCACTCCCCAAAACAGGCAAGCCTGTCCGAAAATACACCCAGTTCACATCCAGTAATGTACTTGATTCGTGCATAGAGTTAATTGCATTGACATAAACCATCCAGCCCTGTTCTATTTTCAGGGGGGGGGACATATTTCCAGCAGGCATCTTATTGGTTGCTATGCGTAAGACTACATACTTTATTCTAAAATATGATTGAAGCCAAATCTAGGAGTTGTGCGGCGTAAATATATCGGATTATTATTATAATTATCTTACTGGTCACTCTCCAAACAGTGCAACATTCTGAGCCATTAGAAGACATCATTATTGAACTCTCTCGGGAATCAAAAGATTTGACAAAAGGGTAAGAAGAGAAATGAAGCCTGAGAATTATTATAATAAGTCTGTATTTAATATACACTGCAATAAAACATGCATGCATCCGCATCCTCTCGTTTTCTATATGTTGCATCTGTATTGAATGAACATTTGAACTTAATACTGGAAAATTTTATTAGTATGCTTATTGATAAAATAATTATGATTTTATTGGAAGAAATTTTTTTTTTTTTTCTTTTTTCAAATAGCCTAATATCAACTTTTTATTTTATATTTAGAAGACTAATTGGATTTAGGTTTTCTTTCCATCGCCAAGAACGTGATCACATTTTGGAATAATTATAGTATTTTGCTGTTCAGCTTTCTCTGGCTCAGCGATTAATTATAGTCTACATCTCTACTTTTATACTTGTTTGTTGAAAATGTTCCTACGTAGAATGGATAATGAACATCAACCACGGTCTCTGGTTGATTGGATGTTATATGTGGGGAAGATGCACTTCTCATTATGCACTCCCTTGTTCGATTCCCCTTCCCTCTGGGTTCTGCCCAGGAAGTTTCCATTTATTCAAGATCCCGATTCCGGATCCAAGGTCCTGTAAAAACTTTATTTTGATCAGTTGCTTGAGCATGAAGTTCTAATCGGAACCCTTATTTAATGTGTTCCTGTAACACTGTCAGAAAAATTGCACGTGCACTTTTGTTGAAAAGGTCCTGGCTTCAAATGCTAACCAAGAATATTGTTTAACTCACTAGACTCGAGGAGGAAGAAGGCTTCAATCCCCCCCCCCATAAAACAGACATGCTGGAGAAAACTACTCAGCTTGCAAGCATAATACACTTTCCTCCTATCCTTGACTTCCTCAGTGTGATACTAAATAACAGTGCTAATATTAGAACCCAAGAGACTGCCCAACGCAGACCTTAGCGTATAATCTCTACTATTAGAGAACAATATCTAATAACGTCGTACTTCCTCCTCCCCGTGTCTCAATTAAGAATTTTAAAAAGTTGGGCATTTTAAAATTTCCAGGTAAAATTATTTTTATGCAAATTCAATAATTACTGTAATTAAAGTTATGTTATTGATTTAAGGGCAGATATTTTAAAATAACGTTAATTTCTGTGTTTCTGATAATTTTTTTTTCTTATTTGACTCAAGATGTCTAAATAACTTAAACCGTATAATTTGCCACTATATAAGTATACATTACAAGTAGTGGCCCTTTCTTTTAGTGTTCACGGTGATCAGCATTCATTTTGAAAATTATGGACTTTACAACCGTGTAATAAATAACTATTTTTAATTTCCCGACGTTTCGATCTTCATATCAAGGTCTTCATATCATCTGGAGTATACACAAGGACAAGCTGAGTTACATTTCACACAGTACGCTAAAGAAACAATGATATGTTTCATATGAGGGTCATATAATTAAATCATTGTTTCTTTAGCTTACTGTGCAAAATGTAACTTAGCTTGTCCTTGTACATACTCCAGATGATGACCTTGATATGAAGGTCGAAACGTCGGGAAATTAAAAATAGTTATTTATTACACGGTTGTAAAGTCCATAATTTCCAAAATGAATGTAGTGGCCCTCTTTCTATTTATTATGAACCTGCAGTCTGTTGGAAGAGTGAGCATACTAACCCTCGCCAACCAGGTTGGTTATAGTATTTGCTGATCATGCAAAGTTAGGGAGGGCAAGTAAAAACGATATATTGAGATTCTGCAGGATGACTTCTATAAACTGATATTGTAGGGAAAGGATAACAGTTGCCAGTGTAACGTGACAAGTATATGCACCTTGGAGTGAAAAAATTCCAGGCTATGTATTGTATTGATGGAATTGCAATGTTATAAGTTGATGATGGATTTTAGGGATGGTGGACAGAGATGAATTTCAGAGGGCAAAACAGCACAGCGTATCCCTTGGACATTGAAAAATGCATTCACAAGTATAGGGAATACGTTCCTATTTATAAGGCGTCGATTTGTCCACATCTGGATTACTTTGTTCAGATTTAATCACATGGGTTTCACGGAGATGAAAAGTGATGGGAAGGATTCAGAGGCCGGTAACCAAGATGGTGCAGACTGTAATGCTCCATATGAGGGTAGATTGAAAGTTAGAAAAAATGGTCGATAGAGGGAGGGCATTACTGAAACGCATAATTTTCTGAATGGTTCTGTAGAATTTGACAATTTTCAATACAAGATTGGGTAGTGTCGCCATTGAAAGTTGAGTAAAAGTTCAATTAACAGGAATCCGAGATCTAGATTTCTTGCTTCAGGTGGTTGTATTCTGTCAGTGAATCCGGCATGGTTGGCCGAGTGGTTAGCATACCCGCTTTCCAGCCAAAAGGCTGTGGGTTTGAATCCATCCGTAGGCATGGATGTTTGTGAGTGTCTGTGAAAATACTAATGGGTGGTGGGCGGTAGATGATGATGGTAGTTGCAGTTAGTGGATTGATGAGTGGTGGAGACAGAGTTGTAGAGTAGGCGCCCTACCGCGATGAGTCTTTGGACTCCCTGGAGTTGTCACATAATAATAATCATTTTAGGGAGCAGTATGATAGGTATTGTGTGAAAAATGGTGTGCCTCCCCGCGAATGTCTTTGGACATCATGGCGAAATGCAGTTAATAACAGAGTAGCGTGGCATATTGAAATATTTTAGTTATAGTAATTTCCAGCAAAATTCAATGAAATAAGAGTGTCTAGAACTGTAATTGTTTTAAAAATCAATTTACTTTAGTCCTAAGCCTTAAACAGATGCTATATTACTAAACTTCATAATTTCAAGTTCAAAGAGGAAATTTTGGTACAAGAATCCTGAACATTTTAATTAATTTATTTTTTTTATCGACATGTCACATTTACTAATTTTGGTGGATGCTTATCAGTAGTATCTGAAAGTCTCGCATGCATTTTATGCTTATTTTTAAAATTATTTTTATGCTCATTTTTGAAATTATAATGTAAGGACTGCATTTGCACTCTAAAGAATTAGAATAACATTTTGATAAAATAGTTGAACAAGTAATAAATACAAAAGTTCCTCCCCATAAAATAAACAAGCCAAAAATTTGAGCACATCACTGTCCACAGTCACTTCGCTAAGAAGGTTGTAGCCAGGCGAAGAGTTTATTTAATATTTTCTTTAAACGTTCCTAGATTCTCATGCCATCACTTATGTGGCGTTCAACCACTATTTTGACGCGGTAGACTATTGACCTTGTTCGTTTGAAGATTTATAAATAAAATGTACATAAACATTGCGAAATTAGCTTGAACGAAGTTGATATAATCGAAAGAGGGTTTCTTGTAAAATTTTATATATGTCTTATTTTAGTTTCTAATCCACTGATATGTTATCACATCGTAAGCGATTGTTTAATACATTTATAAATTTTGAATCATAAACGAATTTATCGCTCGGTTTTTACAACTTTCTCTTTCACATATTGATCTGAAAAAAAAGAAAGAAAAAAGAAAACACTTTCCAAATCGAAGAACTATAAAAAGAACAAACATAACACAAAACGAACATTTATCGCTTCTACTTACTTTTGTATACACAGAAGTTGAGCAGATTACCACACACAATATGCTACATAATGTTTCTCGTTTTATGCTCTGGGTGAGGCAAGAATGCTTTCTCTTCGTTCTTAAGCGTTTTTAGTAAAAATCCAAACACCAGTAATAACCGATGTAGACATAAGTAACTTCGTTTATCTACACGATTTCGATTGGTAGAAAGGCATTCCTTAAGTTAAAGTCCTCCAATTATTGGTATGGATAGCTTATCTGTGTTGGTCATACTAGCTAAACACCATGATAACAATGTCTTTTTAATCATCAAATAATCTAGAAGTTACTGATCTTTGACCTAGGAAGCGTTGTAATCTCGTACCTGCCACTCATGTGAGTGCAACAAGAACATAGTGCATGTGTTCCGCACTGCCCAACTACAAAATTGTTCAACTGCTAACTGAAGCTTTTTAATTTTAAGAAACATGGGTGAAAAATCACGCCTACTGAATTCTAAGACAAATGACAAAGAATATGGTAGCGTCAAATATAAAAAGTTAGACGAAGAACCACCAAGGTAAGAATAAACTAATAATAGTTAATAATATAAACAGGGATTAATTTCCAGATATTGCTTAAATAAGAATAGGTTATAATCATACTGGCGTAAAACAAGCAAATAGTAAGGGATGGAAGTATTCAAAAGGGGGAATTTCTGGAGGTGGGGAATAAGTGGTAAGCTAATAAATTAATTTTCTACAAGTGGTAAGTTTAGTTTTTATTTAAGATAACATTTGACTTAGATATCGTATGTAAATATGCGCATTGTACTTGAAAAAATATGAGATGAAAAATTCTCATTCTTTCCCTTTTTTAAAAAAAAAAATTTTTTTTACAGGCTTAAATTTAATCCACGCTCTCAAATATTTGATCGTTTGAAATCACGATTTGCTAATATAGAATATTTTATTTTTCGATGTTCTCAGAAATCCACAAGCCCCGAGGCATTTAATAGTTGAAGTGTTAATTTTAAAGGTACCACTATGTATTTAATAGGAATATATAAGATAGAAAAATTCTGGCATTCTTTCGCCCAGTTTTTCTTCTTTTAAACATTAGTACGCTGTATTTTCAAATACAGCAAAGTTAAAATGTAGTAAAGTAAAAAGTTAAAATAAATAAAAAAAATTATCCAGCAATTTAAGGTTTTATAATTTAGGGGAAACTTTTAAATATGTTTTATTGAGAAGAAAATCCAAAGAAAGAAAGATTATTATTAGTAGCCGTAATTTTCTTCCCCAAAACAGGCAAACCGGCCAGAGAACATGTGCGATTACCAAACACTTTGCATTTGCAAGGTAATAGTGTGAATCATTGTGGAGTGTCTTCTACGATGTGGCCTGAGCTTTTTTAGAGGTGCCATTCCATAATTAACGTAAATGTAAAAATATACGAAAAGAATAATTAGGAAGACCAAGAAAGTGGTGGCACGCGGCTGTAACAGATCACTTGACTTAAAACCATGATAGGTGCAAAATTAAGTTGTTTACAGCATTCTTTTTGATTAGATATTATCCGATATTTTGTAATAAGCATGTACTAGTCTTGTTTGTTAGAATGAGTAATATTCTACTTTATTTATTTTGACATGGCTTGCAGTATTTTCAAACCTCAAAAGTGGAACAATGCTTATGGTGACCAAGCTACCTGATTTTGGCGTGACAGTCCCGATTTTTACACTCGTGTCCCGCTTTTCAGCTCTCGTAGTCATACTCGGGATTACCCATATTTTATTAAAGATCCTATCGTCTGAAGTATAATAATCAGAACTGTTAATTTTTTCAAACATTAATGTACATGTATTTAAGTTTTTAATAAATTTCATATCGTAAATGTGTCTTAAGTTAAACCACTGTACGAATTATTAACTTATTAAATAAATATTGTTGTACAGCTACAAATTATAATAGTATGTTTTTATCGAATTATGAAAAATATCTTGGAGACGGGGAAGTCGTATGTAAAATGTCCCTCTTTTGTGTCAAACAAAAATGGTCGCACTACATATGCTGCAGTTACATAATATGACGTAAACTATCGTTAGTAGAAACAGCAATGAAAATCGCTGTAGTTAAGCATTTTGCATTGCATATACGAACAACTTTTTCCCCATCAAAACTCAGCGTGCAGGGACAAGACGAAAGTTTTTGTTTGCTTTGCAGTATGGAAATATGCTATAATCATGAATAGTGTGTGATTAATTTTGTGTAAGTAGTTCCAGAAGAAAATTTTCTTTAAGTAAGTAGTACTTCATAGAATATCATAGAATATTAAACAGAACTGTTTTTTTTTTTTTTAATCCTTTGCTTTGATTTAATTAGTAAATAGCATTAATATATCTTTAAAAAAAGGAAAGGTGCAGTTTTAGCATTTCGAGATGTTATTTTCCCAATTACTAAATAATCCATGGCATAATGTGTTGCAGGTTTATGGGATGTTTCCTACGAGGATAGATTGAAGATCTGTGGGCTCCAAAAACTAGCTGATAGACGTAGGAGAGGAGATATGATAGAAGCATATAAATTATTAAAAGGGTTTTTATAGGATTGATACCAATGACTTTTTTAAGACCAGTGCAGGAAGGGAGAGAAGAAGGGGTTATCCCTGGAGATTGTGTAAGAGTGTGGTTAACAAGAGTGTTCGGACTAGATTTTTTTACTTGGAGGGTTGTGAATGGGTGAAATGCGTGGCCAGAGGTGGTTGTGAATGCTTCGTCTGTGAATAAATTTAAGGAGAAGTATGATAGCTATTGTGTGAATAATGGTTAGTGTGTCAATGTAGGGTCTCCCGCGATGAGTCTTTTGACTTCATGGAGACACCGTTAAAATAATAATAACAACAACAACAATTTTGGCACAGAATGCCGGTATTAAATTAATTTCAGATGATTACTAGAAGCGCGACTATTGGCATAATATATACTTACGAACTTCCAAGATATCAACAATTCGTATTTACTTGACACTGCGTGCACTAACAAATTGCGACTCCATTCGCTCATTCAACGACCACAGAAAGGAACATTTTACGATGCGTGAAGTTCATAGATATTTTTTTAAATGTTCACTCCAGTAATTCCTTCCAATCCTTCATCTTGCCCTGTGCCAAGATGTATTGAATATTCTCCAGTTGGTGAATGTATTCTATACATTAATGTCGTACGTGTGTAATATATAACATTCTGTTTTTAATACCTTTTTGAAATATGGAAAACATATTCCTCCCGCGATGAGTCCTCGGACTCCTTGTAGGTGTCAGGAATAATAATAATAAAATGTGAGCGTAGCGATTGATATGAGTGCAAAAAAAGTCGATTGATTTCAAAAGAAACTAATATGAAGCTAAAATGGATATAATAAACTTCCTTCTGCATATTGGTGTTTATAATGTTAGTTCTGACAACAGCTTTTAAAAGACAACCAAAATGCGATTATATTCGCAGTTGCAAACCCTCTGCGGGCCATTTCAGAAAGTTATGTAACAAAAAAAAAAAAAAAAAAGTCAAAGTGAAACGCTGCTTAACAATTTGGCTTCAGGATCAGAATTAAAAAACGTTTTTTTTTTTTTTTTTTTTTTAACATTCCAAAGACGTTAAGAATTCTGTACGAAGAAATAGTGAATATAATGAACTTTTTTTAGAATAAACTAATTATTTTCGAATTATCCATTTTCGTTATTTTTATATTAAGTGATTTATTTCAGAAATGCATTAACAGATTTAACTATATCTTGTGAAACAAGTTCACTATTAATAAGTTGAATTTATTTTCACGAATGTATTATATTTATTAGTGTGGGTTCGTTATACTTGTATGTATATAAATAGTATTTATATACAAACAAATTGAAAACGATTTGCTCACATATTTTATATAATTTGCTCAACGCTGTACTTCTGTTAAAGTTGAGAACTATGCTGACAGTCTGGGTAGTCACTTCCGAAATTTTCTAGTTTTGGACATCCTAATTTTCAGTCTTCGGAAGTAGAAGATAAGGCAGGTAGATGTGTAGTTCTAGTCTAACACCTTTATCAAGTTTTGTGCTCTATGAATTGATTATGCCACTTAACAGTAAAGTATATCTCACAAACCTTAATCATCGCTAATAAAGTGGTTGGTGTGTGTGTGTGGGGGGGAGGAGATGCGGACACTCGTTTTTATTGTTGAGCATCGTCGTTAAGCAATGAATGCATAGGAACGACAAGTTTTGAGGTTCGCAAAATTGTATATAAACTATCAAAATACCGTTTTTGGTTTTTAATTCTATATATTTTCTTGCATTTAAGAACGGTCCTGTTATTGAGTTTAATTCAATAAACTAACCTTACTTTATCTGTAAATGTGTATTGAATTTCAATGTACAGTATAATAGATCAACACTTTTTTTTTTTTTTTTTTGGTAACTGGTTAAAAACGTCCGAAACTTTGAGCTAGGTTTCGCACTGTTCAAAATGTTGAGTCAAGGAGTTTTCGGCCCTCCTAAATTTGTTCTAGATGTGTACGGCCAAATATGTACACTACACTGGTGTCTACAGTAAAGCATCCAGAGGGGAGGAAACCTTCTCCCCCCCCAAAGAAAATTTTCCAAAAATCTTTTCCTAATTAAATTTTTTTTTTTTTTTATTTATGCTTTGTCGTGTCTGCTATTTATATGATTTAGCGATCATTGTACATGCTCAGTCATAGGTCGTATGCGATGGGTAGTATGTGTACAGTATGCCCAAATCGTCTACTCAACTCGCTCCCCCCCCCCTTCCCCAAGATTAAATCCCGAGTGCTCTACTGGGTGTCTAAAAGATAAGGACGAGCAACATTTTTCCTGTATACGAAAAGATTTTCATGTCTATAGTTCGATCGCAGATGAGAACAACCCCCCCCCCCCCACACACACACATTTCTGCGCATGGCAGAAGACGAATCCGATAATAGGGTAATCAATCCGTTTCGTGGGATGAGTGTATTATTACACGTCGGAAAATTAGCTTTCTTTTATGAACACTAGTTTTTAATATGATAACTATTTTGCTTGTATAATAGGTGAAAAATTTTACGTATAAAGCATGTGATTTCACATGTTAATGAAGTCTAATCTTGGCAGTCTCTACTAATGGTATGAGATTCATATTCTTATAAAAGACATCTTTTATAGCACTGTTTTTTGCTATTCATTGATTATCTGATTTTAATCTGTAATTTTAATCCTTTTTAGTTTGTCAGTTAACTTTCTTTACACCTAATCGATTTTTTTTTTCTTTGTTTAGATGTCTCATTACTCGAAGAGATGTTATATTAGTAGTGGTTGTTGTATCTGCAGCATGCGCTGCTATTATTGCGACACTGAGTATTGGCCTCCCTAAAATAAAAGAGAAACAGAAAATGTACTATAATCCATCTTTTCCTGTCTCATCATCGAGCATGTATACATATGAGACTGCAGCTTGGCTTATTGATGGTGAACCTTGTGCTCCAATTGGAAGGTAAAAATTGAATGAATATGTATATTCATTCAATTTTATTTATTTATAATGAAATATGCATGTATTGTTTTTGAATTAGATTTCTGTTAAAATTGATCTTTAAAGAACATCGTGCATTAAAATTTTAGTTTCTTAGCCCTCCATTCTTTCACTCCAGTAAACTGAAGAAACTGGAGGTTGTGTACTTTATGATTACTGCAAGAAATTAATGCCAAAGGATTTTGAAATAATTTGGCCATTTAAAGAACACATTGCAAAAATGATAAAAACAACTCAAAGAATTATGTAATAATTAGAAGACTGCTGATATATGGAGATAAGAAATGCTTATTTCATAATAATTTAAATAGTTCTCTGGACTTCTCTAGTTATAAAATGGATACAGAGATTTTCCATATATATAAGAGACAAGAACTAACCCAATTTTTCAGCATTCTTCTAAATATTGCAGTAAGTCAATAATTCAGTAAATCTCAAGAGGACTAAGGTGTGTAGGCTTGGAATAACAGTACCTTGATTATAAAAATCAAGTGGATATTAGATCCGGCATTATTTCAAAGCTGAATGTAGAAACTATGAAAGTTACGTACAAATAAGTTGACCAGTACGGGAATACACCTGCCAGCATTTATGAGTTGCCCTAGCACAGACCACTTTAGAAAACACGCACGCTGCCCAGGCATCCGTATATATGCTTTCTAATTTGGTCCATTTTTTAAGGTTTCACTGTCCTGACAGCTGTTTCAAACTGGTTGGTTTTCGTCAGAGACAAGGCAGAACTTGTAACACTGGAGAGGTGTGTTTTCCATAAACGAAAACTTTCATAGTTTCTACATTCAGCTTTGAAATAATGCTGGATCTAATATCTACTTGACTTTTATAAATTTTGCATCGCTGAACTGAAGCCTTTTAGTTCTTTATTTAGTAAATACCTTGATTATTTTTATCATTAAAATATAATTCTTAATACATTTTGTGAAAAAACTAACAATTTTTTCACCTTTGAAAATATGATAAAATATTAATTTTTTGATGTTTTTATCTTTTTAGAGACATTTTTGAAAAGGGAGGCTCAGCAGTAGATGCTGCTATTGCTATGATGTTTTGTAATGGTGTTGTTACCCCTCAAAGCATGGGACTTGGTGGAGGATTTTTTATGACCATATATCAAAGGTATGTATTTTGTGTTCCTTTTGGAATGGTTTATTGTAATTTCTAATTTTGTTATATCACTTGGTGAATAACAACTTATAAACATATTATTTGATCATATCAGAAATAATTTTTTTTATTAGGGTTACCAGCTATGCTTTCAGTCAAGTTTAACATCAGTTATCAGAGAATTAATAAAATTCATAATAAAAGACAAATGTAATATGGCTTCAAGAGACAGCCCATTATTATTATTATTAGGAGAAACTTTCTGGGAGTTAGGGACTCAGAAATGGAGGCCACATACTACCCTCACTAGATGTCATACTTGTTGAATTCATTTACAATACTTGCACACAACATTCAGTGGCAATCTCTTCCTCATGCACCAATCTGAGAAGAAAAATCTAGCTCTCACCCCTCCCTTCTTGATGGCATTCATTCTCAACTTCCGAGGATGCCCTCTCATCCTTTCACCAACCCCCTTGATAAAATGAAAAATTCCATCAACTGAAATCCTGTATGATCCTTTCAGAAATTTGTAAGTCTCAATCATATCTCTCCTCTTTTTTCCTTTTTGTTTGTGTCTGCAGTCTACAAATTCTCAATCTGTCTTCATAATCAGTATTCCACCATCCTGATATCATTTTTAACGCTGTCTTTTGCACTCCACTGTATCAGATTCACCATGGAAACTAGGAGACCAGGCCTGCACAAAATAGTCAACATTGCAATTATCTTCTGAGTTGTATTTGTAATCTTTGCTATATGATCCTGGAACTTCCACTTCCTATCTATTAAAAATTCCAAAATCCCTTGTATGATCAGTTTCTTCTAGCATAATCCATCAACATAATGTGACATTGGATATCTCATTGTGCCAAAGTGCATGGCTTTATTATGATTATTATTAAGAGAGACCTCCAGGGAGTCAGAGGCTCATCGAGGGAGGCCACATACTACACACTCCGGGTATCATACTTATTCTTGAATTCATTCACACTGCTTGCACTCACAACATACAATGGCAATCCATTCCAATCACGCACCACCATCTGAGAGAAAAATCTAATCCTCACTTCCTTCTTAGCAGCCTTCATTCTCAGCTTCCAAGGACGCCCTTTCATCCTTTCCCCAACCCTCCATAAATTGAAAAATTTCATCATTTGAAATCCTGCATGATCCTTTCAGAAGCTTGTAAGTCTCAATCATATCTCTCCTCTTTTTTCCTTTTTGTTTGTGTCTGCAGTCTACAAATTCTCAATCTGTCTTCATAATCAGTATTTCACAATCCTGATATCACTCTCCTTTGTACTCTCTCCAATATATCAGAATCGCAATGGAGACCAGACCTATGCACAATAGTCAAAGTGAGGTCTTATCAAGGCCGTGTAAAGAGGCAAAATAACATCCTTATCTTTACATGTGGATGTTCGTTTCAGCATTGCAATTATCTTTTGAGTTGTATTTGCAGTCTTTGCCACATGAACCCTGAACGTCAACTTCCTATCTATTAACACTCCAAGATCCCTAGCCTCATCAGTTTCTTCTAGCCTAATCCCACCAATATAATTCGACACTGGATATCTAATCATGCCAAAGAGAGTGACTTCTGTAAGTACTGCATATTATCAACATTCCTGATTACCCTACCTATCTTTGCATCATCATAGTAAATAGTGCAGATTGAATAACTTTGAACCAAGCATTGATCCTTGTGGTACACCACTGGTTACCTTCAACCTTGCAGATTCACATCCTGCTTAGACCTACTTTTTAACATCTGCCCCAAATTTGGGAAGCATACATTTTAAGAACGTTAGCCCACTAGGGGCACTGTTAGGATTTTAGACTTTTTATTCAGCCTCATTTGCTGAGTGTTTTGCCAACATTGTTTTTTGTGATCCCTGATGATGGTATTGTAACATTGCCAAAATATAGGAAAGTATTAATTTAAAGTTTTTTTATAATTAATATTCCACATTGATTGTCTAAGAGGCTTAACTATGGTCCTAAGACAGTCTGTCAGGAACAAGATGGCCATCATCTGAGAAGGCTTGTACGACAAACAGAACTTCCTGTCTATAGTAATTTGCTGAAGCAATTCTCAATCCATATCTCACCCAAGGAATTGAAGAGGATCTGTATTGGCAGTCACATGCCCATATGGAAACCACTGATTTCTGCAAAGAACTAGAAAGTTTGTCTACAGTGTGGTCAGGAACACCACTAGAAGACTGTAAAAGTCCAAGTTTACTGTGACAAGTCACAGTAAACCTTGTTGTGTATCAACAGTATACATAGTTTGGTGGGATCTCCGTGAATCAATAAACCCGCTTGCCTTGTAAACACAACTCAAGGTTCTAGAAGCAGCATCATGGTGCTGAGCATGTTCTGTTGGTATGGAACAGGTCCCATGATATTGCTGGAAGATTGGGTGTCCTCCAAGGAATATTTGAATGTTGTTGCCAATGAAGTCCATACTGCATCGTTGACTTTTTATCCAGCAAGTCATGGTTGTTTCACGAGCAACATTGCTACTGTCCATCGCACAAGAATTGTTCAGCAAGCATGACAGCAGCTTCCACCATTATCAATGGCCACCACAAAGCCTAGATCTGAACCTCATTGTCAATGTATGGGACGTGTTAGAAAAACCCTCATCCATCGATCTGAGCTAGTTAAGTCTGTCTAGTATCTGGTCTATTGTAAACATGGATGCAATCCAACACCTTGCAGAATCTATGCCAAATCACATATGTGTTTGTAATTTGGGATAATTGAGATCCATCATTAAATTATAGTAGTGTCTAATTCAGCTGGTATGTGTAGAAAACAACATATACTACAAATAATTAAATTAAAAAATATAACAAATTCAGTTGTAAAAGTTAATACATTATAGTAATCTGTACCTGGAGTTAACTTGTAGATACATTAGTTTCATTAAACCATTAATGAATTTAGTTTTTAAATTTGACTGCTGGTTTTACTCCATGATTCAACATAGGTGTAGTACTCTTCTGATATCTGTTCATATCATTTAGTTGTGTTTAAATAACATTCAAACACATCTGTTTGTTAATATAATATAGTGATCTGGACTGGATCCCATCAGGATCGCTATACTGAACTATGTCCTGTACTAAGCACTGTTTCTAAGGTTTTATGTTGTCGGTGTTGAACTGTATTATTATTATTTTTTTTATACTGTATTAACTTTTACATAAAGTAGCAGTCTTGTAAACCATATGTTATTTTATTTTGTGTAGCCTGTGTCATGTTAAATTTAACTAATCAAAATGATATTGCTTTATTACTTCATATCTTTCTTGTCATCCTATTTGGAGGTGGCTTACAATTTAAAACTTTGATTTCTGACACTAATATTTAAGCAAAATCATCTTCAAGTCCTTATGGACAAATTTATGGGATAAGAACTTGAGAATTATTATTCAGATGTCATATTTGAGAACTAATTTAGTTATCTTGGATTAAAAAACTTAGAACAAATTTCATAAAACAGCAATTTTAAGTCAAGCCATTTTGTCTAACTTTGAGAGTTAATTTTTGAAAGAACCTGAATATTTAAAATAACTACTTAATTTGCTTTAAGTTATAAATAAAAGGGAAAGTTTCAAGCAGTTATAGTCATGGTGGGTACATATGATGTGAGAGGTAGTGTGAATGAGTGGTGATAGATTTGAGGTTATTACTCTGCAGTAGAGCCTCTGTAGCTCAGTCAATATAGACGAAGCCCTTTAGTCAGAAAGACCTGGGTTTGATTCCCACCCATGATGTGGGGAACTTTTATCTGGTCTCTTTCGACTAAAGGTGAGTTAGCCAGTCTCATATGGAGGTGGAGAGTTTTTCTCCCAGAAACTCAGGGGTTTTTGTCCCTCAGAGCAGGCAAACTGGCCTCTTGAACACACCTCTTCAGACAAAAACTCCCCCCCTCCCCCCAACGTCAGGCTCTGCCACAAGTTAGTTAGGATTGCACATATCAGGTCGCATCATGTAAAAGGCCGATCCCAAATAGACATGAAAAGGCACAAGTAGTAGTAGTTAGGAACTATGCAGTAGAAAAGTGTGAGAGAGCAAAATAAGTTGTACAAATAATTTCCTCCTGACCTTAAGGTTGTTCCTTCTTTCTTGTCACTATATCTGATTCATTATTAGGTATGATTCAGCTTCTTTAATATTTTTTGATTAGATTAATGTTTTAAATGATTAACTAATTTTTAAATACTTAAAGTGCAAAAACAAATCTTTAATTATTATAATTCTGAATCTCCATGGAGTCATAACTCATCATGGAAGGCCCACCTAAGACAACACTAAGTGTTATCAAATTATAACAATATGTTATCAAATCATAATTTTTGGTAGTTCCTGAATGGTGCAAAGTAAGCAGATTACATATTCAGTTGTTACAAGTCAGTAGCATTAATATAAAAGTAAAATAAAACATAAAAATAATTTTTTTATATTACTTATGTGGGCAATATAATTTCATTTTGCTAAGAACAGTAGCACTGCAGTTTAAAGCACTTATTTTGTTCTATTTTAGCCAGTTTTACTTAGCTAGGTAATAAAAAATTACTTGGCACTAACCACTTAAATGTAATTTTTTTTTTCAAAGATATGTATGATCTTGTCAGTTTTAATAGTAATTATATACTGAATTAATTTTAATAGTTGCCATCGTAAACACAGCATACATAATCATTGTCCTTTATGTACCTCTACACATGGCTCTAGAAATACAACTTAAATCTACTAGCCACAAAAAGTTTCACTCAACCAAGATATCAATCTATTTTATATAAATATTGTTATAGGTGATGTTTCAAAAAAACTAAATGTTATGACAAAACAAAGCAATACGATTTTTCTTTAATTCTCACTATACACTACACATAAATTATACAGAAATATGCTTTCCTTTATTGTTGGTTTAAAATGTATGTTATTATTTATAATTAATAGTGAATTTATATAAATTCTCCATACATAACAACTTAATAGCACTAAAATTCATGGAAAACAAAGGAGGTAGCATTCTTTGTGGAGCAACTCACTTTTAACGATTCACTTTCAAGATAATTACATTTTTTAAAGTAACAGTATTAAAATGCATCTTTGTTATGTAAAATTTTCAAGCATTTAATTACTCAACTAATTTATGTTGTGAGCTGTGAAAATAAACTTTGCACAATATTATATTACAATTTTGCACCTACTTAAGGTGTTGGAAGAATAAAATGTAGAGATGCAATTACAATATTTAATTAGATTGTTCCAATTTGATTTTTGTGTTTATAATTACTGATTCATTTTATTAATGAAATTTGTATTGTGAGAAAATTAAAATTTATTATTTTTTTATAATAGGATGTCTATTACATATGTTGTAGTTTCGTTTAAAGTTGATATTGAACCAAATGAATGCATTGATTTGACAGTTTCTTTATTGGAAATAACTATAATTTAAATTTATTCATGATATGAAAAGTTTACATGTTATCTCACACACTTCAAGTGTGGTAGATTAATTATTTTCAAGTAAAGCACTGTAAATTGTTGTGAAAGAATGTGCTAAGTAACTGATGCTTCTGTTGGCTCGGTTGGTTAATGAAAATCTAGTGTCCTCAACAATCCCTAATAAGTAGAAGGAGGGAAAGATCGTTCCATTGCATAAAGGTGGAAGCAAAACAGATGTTTCAAATTTCAGACCATAATAAATTTAATTTAATCCTTTATCCAAGTGTGAGCAAACGAAGTTTGTGCCTGAAAGTGTCTTCAGGACTGGGGTAAGTTGGTACAACACTGGGCAACTCGTTGCAAAGGTGGAGCAAGTTAACATCACTCCTATCTCAGTATCTCCCATAATGCAAAACGCATCTCCTTGCAGATATGTATAATGTTATGCATTAAGGGAAGGGCCACCACACTTGGATAAAGGATTAAACTAAATTTATTACAGTCTAACCAAGTGAAAAATAAACTTTCAACAAATTTCAGACCAGTTTGCATTTCTGCAGTGGTTGCTAAGATCCTGGAGAGATTGGTTAGAAATAGAATACAGGATTGGATGGATAAGGAAAAGATTCTGTATAGAGGTTAACATGGGCTGTTAAAGGAAGGTCTTGTTTTACTAATTTACTTACATTTTTTACTAAGGTGACTATAGTTCTGTATAGGGATGATTCATATGCAGTGATTCTTCTGGATTTTGCAATTTACAGGCTACCACACAATAAAGTGGTGTATGGGATTGGAAAATCAGTTGCTTGATTGGATAACAATCTGGCTTTCTAATAGATATCAAATGGCAGTGTATAGAGGAGCCATGTCTCTCAGGAGAAGAGTTACAAGTGGAGTCCCACAGGGTTCCGTTCTAGGACCACTGGTGTTTAATTTGTTTGTTAATGATATTTTGAGTTGTCTGCATGCTGATATTCAGCTGTTTGCAGATGATGCTAAGCTGGAAAAAGGTATGAGGAATGATGCTGATATACTGTTGCTTCAGAGCTATTTGAATAAAGCAATTATGTAGGTCAATTTCAACACCCATCTTACCAAGCAATTCCTGCACAGACTTCCTTTCCAGTGACAATGCCCACTGGAAAGGGTTTTCACTGAACTGTTTCCATAAAATTGGAAGCATAGAATTGTCTGGAATATCATTATAGGTTACAGCATGAGGATTCGCCATCACTGGAACAAGGACCTAGCCTGAATAATAAAAAACAGCCCTAGGCAATGAATCTTTCCCCACCAAACTTCACAGTTGGCACGACATATTTGGGGAAAGTAGTATAATGTAGTTTTCTCCTGGCATCTGCCAAACCCAGGCTCATCCATCAAACTGCCAAATGGTGAAGCATGATTCATCACTTCAGAGAATATTTCCACTGCTCCATAGTCCAATGGCAGTGAGCTTTACAACACTCTACCCAAAATTTGCATTCTCATTGTTAATGTTAGGCTTGTTTGCAGAATTGATTTTAAAATCTTTTATATACCATTTGTGAATTAGTCAATGTTGTATTAAATTATCATTATTTTCTTTTAACAGATCAAGTGAAATTGCAGAAGTGATTGATGCACGAGAAACTGCTCCTCAGGGTGCTACAGAAGATATGTTTCATGGAAATCATTCTCTTTCATTAAAAGGTAATCAATTTCATATCTCTTGTTTATAGTGTATGAATAATCAGTTGTGTGTCTCACTGTCCAAAACATTTTAACAAGACTAAATTTTTCTTAAGATTTAAAATATAATGAATGTCATGTTTAAACATAATAAAGGATATAGAATTTAATAATCCATATAATAATAACTTAAGTATAAAGAGCTAATAAGCTTCATTTCGGCAATGAAAACATTACTTAAATTAAGGGGATGTTAAATCCCACATAGTTTTAAAACCGAATAAGAAACTCAAAGATAATAAGAATCAGAGAGTTTCTTGCCGAATATAGTGAACTATAAAGTATCGGCGAACACTAGTGTTAGCCAAATGCAAGTGATCCTAGTACATAGTACAATACTGGGCAGCTCGTTGCAAAGGTGGAGGAAGAAGTTCAGATCGCTATTCTTAGGTATTTTCCATAATGTAAAAACACATTTCCTAGGAAGTGTATGCTGTTATTACATTATGGAGGGAGGTCACTACCCAGACCGGTTTCAGCCTTTTTTGAGGCTTCATCAGTGAGCAGCTAGACCTAATACCAAAGTGTATAGCGAAGAGAACTTATGTACTTTGCGAACGATATATGTTTTCCATAATGTTTTTACATTATGGAAAATACCTAAGAATAGCGATCTGAACTTCTTCCTCCACCTTTGCAACGAGCTGCCCAGTATTGTACTATGTACTAGGATCACTTGCATTTGGCTAACGCTAGTGTTCGCCGATACTTTATAGTTCACTATATTCGGCAAGAAACTCTCTGATTCTTATTATCTTTGAGTTTCTTATTCGGTTTTAAAACTATGTGGGATTTAACATCCCCTTAATTTAAGTAATCATATAATAATAATATTATACAGATATCTCCATCAGGTTAGAAGATGCATTGTGGGAGATCCATTATCCACACACCTGTCATACCTCTCTTTAAAGTCAGTCACTGACAAAGCACTCACAACCACCTCTAGCAACCCATTCACCACCCTCCAAGCAAAAAATCTAGTACTAATACCCTTGCTAACCACACTCTTATCAATTTTCATGGGCGATCCCTTGTTTTTTCTCCCTTCCTGCCATGTACTGAAAAGTTTTCAGTGTTAGTCCTTTAATAACTTATGTGCTTCTATCATGTCTCCTCTTTTTTTTTTGCCTGTTAGCTAGTTTTTGGAGCCCACAGACCTTCAATCTTACTCTCATATGGAGCATTCCATAGACCTGCCACAATCTATCACTTGCTTCTGTATCCTCTCCACCACTTCTTCATCCCCCCCCTCCCCCTCTTGTGTAATTTGGTTGACAAAATCTACACTCAGTAGCTCAGATGTGGCCTAATTAAAGCCTTATAAAGAGGAAGAATAACTTCTCTAACTCTGCTTGTTAGTGTGTTCAATTCAACAACTGTGTAATCTGATGTGCTGTTTTGGCTACCTTTTCAACATGCTCTCTAAACTTTAACTCCTTGTTCACAGTCACTTGCAAGTCCCTGACTCGTCAATTTTCTGCATGGAACTGAAATGCAGGAAACTGATGCATCAGGGACTTGCAGGTGACTATGAACAGGGAGTTGAAGTTTAGAAGGCATGTTGAAAAGGTAGCATGGTGCACAGCTTGTAATTGCTTCTTCCCAAAGTGCATCACCTTGCACTTGGCCACATTAAGCTGGCAGCCATTTACTTTTGCTCGTACTGCTAGTCTGTTTGTCATACTATAGGATCTCTAAGTTACCTTCATTTACTATTGCTCTTCCCAGTTTTACATATTCAGCAAACAACTGAATATTTCTGGTCAAATCAGTTCTATATCATTGATTTACAAATTAAACAGAGACTTAAGTACTGATCCCTGTGGTGCACTACTAGTCACCTGCCTTCTCGTGGACTCAACTCCATAAACCACTTTTTTGATATCTGTCCATTAACCACCCTATAAACGAAATTATCAGATTCATCTTCATCCCATTTCGATCCAATTTATTGTTACCTGATATGCCAAGAGTCCTGGAACTTGTCATGGGAGGGTACACTATGCACATTATCTCACTTCACCTGTCACCTCTACTAAATCCTCCAACTGCATACTACAACACTACTACCATGAACACAATGCCATCTATTGTCCACCAGCACCAACAGTGGTATTTTTTGTTTGTAAATTGTGTGTTAATTTAAACAACTGTTGTTCTGTATTATTATTAACAAAAATGTTATTCATTTTTTGTATCTTAGTGTCCAAAAAGATACAAAACTATATACAAAACAAAAGATACAACTGACACTAAGATGCAAAATTTTTTGTATCTTAGTGTCAGTTGTGATCACTGAAATCACTAGGAAATGATTTCTGTTATCTTCTTCTTCTTTTCAGCCATTTTCTGTCCACTGCTGGATGAAGGCCTCCTCCAGTTCTTTCCACCTTTCTCTGTTCTTAGCAATGGTTGACCAATTTTCCCCAAACAAAATTTAACAATTCATCACTCCACCTTCTTTTAGGATGTCCTCGGCTTCGTTTCCCTTCTTAGAAATCCAGTTCATTTAGTATGGTGGTCCATTGTTCATCTTCTCTTCTGGATAGATGTCCGGCCCATTTCCATTTTAGTCGCTTGTGGTGAAGAATGATGTCAGTGATGCGAGTCTGGCTTCTTATCCAGGTGTTTCGCTTCTTAGCTTTTAACATGATGCCTATCATCAACCCCTCCATTTTTCTTTGAGTTGTTAATTTATTTGCCATTGCTTTTGTTAGCGACCAAGTTTCACAACCATATGAGATGACTGGTTAAATGTCTTCCTTTTTAAACAGAGTGGGACATTGTTTTGAAAAATGCTTTTCAATTTTCTGAATGCACTCCAGGCAAGTTGAACGCTCCTATTTATTTCCTTTTAGAGTCCACAGTTTAGATCAATGAGATGACCTAAGTATGTATATGAAGAGACTCTTTCCAAGAAATTGTTTTCTATTATTATGTTTTTTGGTGTTACAAAATGATTAAACATGATTTTAGTTTTTTCTCTTTTTATCTTTAGACCGACTTTTCTGCTTTCATGATATTGGTCTTCTATCATTATATTAAGGATAGTTTACAAAAATTATGACATCATCTGCATATCTTAGGTGTGTTAAGCTTCTGTTATTAATTTTTATACCAAAGTTTGTCCATTTTATGTTATTAAATATTTCTTGAAGGACTGCTGTAAAGATTTTGGGTGATAGAGAGTCTCCTTGTCGGACACCTTTTTCAATTGATATTTTATTGCTACTCATGTGAAGTTGGATTGTTGGTGTTACAGTGAGGTATATTGCCTGGAGGAGGTCCATATATTCTCCAGGAACTCCCTGATTCTGGAGTGCTTTGATTATTGCATTAGTTTTGATGGAATCAAATGCTTTTTCATAATCAATGAAGACTAAACAGAGAGGCAATTGGTTTTCTTCTGCTTTTTCTATTATTTGTTTTACTGCATGAATATGATCAATTGTGTTAAAGCCTTTACAGGATCCTGCTTATTCTACTGGTTGATTTGAGTCTAGTAGAGGTGTTAAACTGTTTATTACTTTTGTGAGAATTTTGTACAGATTAGAGAGAATACTAATTGGTCTATAGTTCTTTACTTCTTCTTTGTCCCCCTTTTTAAATAACAGTATCAGAGTAGCATTTTTCCAATTTTCTGGTATCTTCTTCTCTTCTAGGCATAGATTTAGTAAGTTTGTGACATGCTGAATTATATTGTTTCCTCCCCATTTAATTAATTCTATGTGAATTAGCTCTTCAAGGAAATTTTTCCATTTTTCATTTGTTTTAATGCTTGTTTTATTTCATCTGAAGTGAATGGGGGATGAATTCCATATGCAATGGAGAAGAGTGATTTATGTTTGATTTATTTATTGAAGGACCACTATAGAGTTTTTTTTTATAAAATTCTTCTAGCCTGCTTAGGATTTGTTCTTGGTTCCTTATTGTAGTTCCATTCTTATCTTTTATTGCAGTTATTTGACTTTTGCCAACTGATAAATGTTTTCTTAGTATTTTCATGTTTTTATTGTTTTCAATTGTTTCTTTTATTTTTTTGGTGTTATAAGATCTTATTTCATTTCTCATCTTTTTCCTTATTGTTTTGCATAGTTCTGCATATTCTATTTTAGAAAGTAAGTTTTTTGTCTTGTTTCATATTTCATCTCTTTTTTTTTTTTAGTAGTTGTAAGGTTTCCTCTGAAAGTTTATGGTATTTTTGTTGTTTGTTGCTTTTGAATTCATTGGCTGCTGAGATTATTACTTCCATTAGGTTTTGCTTATTTTATTTATGTCTTCTTCTTCAAATATATTTACTAAGTCTAGTTCTTGATTGAGTTTTTCTTTGTAATCCTTCTTCTTGTTTTCGTTAGGTTTTAAGTCAAAACTTCTTGATTTTTTGTTGTTTAGCCATTTTATTCCTTCCACTTTGGGGTTTATTTTAATTTTGGCTCTGGCCAGTCTGCAGTCACTTCCTGTTTTTACTTGATTTTAGTACTGAGGTATCTTGAACTATTTCTTTATTATTACACAGTTTATAATCTATTTCAGTTTTTATTTCTCCATTTGGACTTCTCCATGTCCATTTTCTTTTGAGGGGCTTTCTTAAAACATGTATTCATAATATAAAGCTTGTTACTGATGGAGAATTCTGTAAGAGCCATTCCTGAGTTGCTGCTTGTACCATATATGTATGGTCCTATTGTATTTATTTGGTGAATGGGATGACCTACTTTGGTGTTAAAATTGCCCATTCTTTCACTCCATGAGGTCTTGGGGTAATAATAATAATAATATGAAAGTTTTGATTGCTATTTCTTTTTTTTATCTAGAGTGTGCTGCAGTGAGTCATAAAATGTTTCTATCTCTTCATCAGTGTGGGATAACATGGGAGCATATATTTGGATGATCCTGATTTTAAGTTTAGAGTTTATTTTAAGTGTAATTTCTATTATTCTTTCACCTGTATAATTAACTTCTTTTATAAGGTGTGTAATTGTTTTCTTAATTAGAAATCCTACTCCATATTGACCTTTAGTTTTCCCATAATAGTATAAGTAGTCTCCATTTTTAGTTTTATTAAATGTTCATCCTGCCTGCTAACTTCACTTAAATCTATGATGTCCCATTTAATGTTTTAGTTCTTGCTGTAAGATGGTAAGGTCTTCCTCTTCTTTGTGTTCGACAGTTAAATGTTCCTATATAGAGAAAAAGAGGATTGTATTGATTACTGTTATATTTATTAATTCTTTGGACTATTCCAGTATTGCTTATTATTTGGGAAAGCTTCCCCACTGTATCATGCTCTGGTCTCCATAAATGGTTTCGATCAGAGTAGTCATATAGTTGGGGAAATTTAGTCACATCCAGTGATTGTCCATTCTGGCCATGGGCTTTCTTTCTTTCTTCTTGACATTGTAGTGGAGGGGTTGTGGCCTAATCTCCCATGCTGGCCACATAACATCTTGGGAGATGCATCTTTGCTCAGTATCAACTTTGCCATGGCTCATTACGACACCATGTTTCCCAGAGAGTCCACGTGGAGGCATGATACCAAGACTTCCTGGGTATGGTCCTCTGGACTTCACCAATATATTGGCACTGCCATCTATATCAGTTCCATTAGGGTTTTTGACAGTGTTGTAGGTTGCCAGCCCACCATGGAAATCCATCATCCCAGGCTTAACTGTGCTCAACATGCTACAAGCATGACTGATAGCTAGTCAACCAAGATCCTGGTAGGAGAACATAGCTAATCCTCCCCCGCTATCTGTTATAACAGTTAAGAATTAAAAAAACAAAAAAAAACTAGAAATATGGAGCACAGCAGTATAAATTCTTTATCTGTGCTTAGCTTATTACATATAGTAAGCATCAAAAATATTATTTCCAAGCCAGATTGGAATCCATTATTTTGCAGAGTGCTGTTTTTGCACAAGTACTGAATTTTAGATAGAATGTTTATAATTATATAAGGGTTTTATTTATAGTTATTCAAAAATTAAAGTACCCATTTGAATATTTGCAAACTTTGTGTGTTAGGTTTTTTAAATATTAGTCCAAGTTTATAGCTGGTTTAAGCTTTTAGTAGATTATTCTTTTATGCACACACATATTAATGTGTTCTTAAGTGAATTGTGGAAGATGCAACTGCATGATTTATCATAATCTTGTGTACATTCTTAGCTCAGTTGATATTAACAATGCTCTTTGGTTGGAAAACCCTGAATTGAAATCCTGCCTAGGATGCAAAGAACTTTTATAAGGACTTTTTTAGCTAAAGACAAGTTGGTTAGTAGAGGTAGCATTATTTTGATTTCTGGATGTTCTGGTTTTTCATCTCATGAATTAAGCAAATCAGCCAAAAGATATGCAATTAAGAGACATAATATTCTAAGCTTATAGCCTTATTAGTTGTTTCAGCCATAATTCGAAACAACCCTAGCAAAATTCTTTAGTATACCTTCAATGAGCATACCAGGTATTATGGCTGTATGACACAATTATTTTCTGATCAACATCCTTTTTCTAGATGGGTCAGGCCTCTGATTTCATGAGCTATTACATTTTAATTTTCTAAAATACTCTTAACTGTTACATCTCGCCCATATCACGTGCATCTCTTTTTTTTTTTTTTTTTTTTTTTTGCTTCAAACACTTGTTTTGCTAATCTCCCATCTTCCATTCTGTTTAGTTATAACACTATCTTCATTTAGTTCTGCATTCACATCTTGAATATTAATGTCAGATTGATTTCTGGTATCTTCATTTTTAATATGCTTCTTCCATTGAAGCCATCTGTTCACTCTGCTAATTTTCCTTGGAATCTGTCTTGGAATCTTATGTCTCCAGTATTTGATCAACTGTTTTCCCTACCCTCTCCTCAAAAAAAAAAAAAAAAAACTCTCTCTAGTGCATATGATGAAAATTAATTTGAATACTGTCCATAACTACTACTAGTGGTATTTTGGCTGATTTTTACATTGATTCCATATACAATAAGTCAAAGAACCTATAAGCATACTAGTGCTGGTGTGTGTGTGTGTGTGGGAGGGGGGGGTTAAGGAAAGGTGAGGATTGAAAAAGAAGTTTATGGATGTATTTCTTTCTGACTTGCAGGTTATAGTTATTTTGGAATGCTTCATGCGGAAGGCTGTTCAGGAGCAATTATCTTATTCCATATAAATTTATCACTAGCTCCCCACCATACCAACCTTGCTTATTTTGTTACCTATTTCCATATATAATTTATTTATTCATTTTTTATTATTTAACTTTTTCCCCTCTTTTCATTAAATTTGTGCCCTAAATAGCTGAAATGTTTTTGTTCTGTATAGTTTTGAGATGCAGTTAATTTTTTCCATGTTCTTGCCCATCTCAAAATTACCTCTTTATATTGCTATTTTTATATTAAATTTGTTATAGCAGTTATTCAGTTTAATTAGTCCAGAAGACTTGCACTGCATTTAAGAGTATTCCTTCATATTGCGATTTTTACAAATTATAAATAACAAGAAGCGTATAACTTTTTCTAACACTTGATTTAACAGTTTGAAGGATGTCTAGAGACATCCTTCAAGTCTTTATAATTCCAATTTATCTGATTTATAACTTTTGTGTAAACTGTATAAGGGTCCATTTACTCCATATGGATTTAGTGTTTTGAACACTTTTTTCTTGGTACCTTTTATGCTTTTTAAGATTAACAATGGTTAAATACACTATCTACTAATAATTGTCCAGACACTTTAGCAATTTACAGTTGATAACCAGCAGGTGAACCCTAATATCGAGTATGTCCACCTTTTGGCTTTGATTGCCTTTTGCACCCTTTGAGGGAGTTTTCCACTAATATGCAGCAGACATCAGGTGGGATTTGTCTTCATTCCTCCATCAAAGCAGCACTGAGTTCAGCGACAGATTGAGAACATGCTGCTCCCTACCTCAATTGCTGCTCCAATTCATCTCACAGGTGTTTGATGGGGTTGAGGTCAGGGCTCTGCACAGGCCAGGACAGTCGTTTAACACCCAACTCTTCATACCATTCCATAACAGCTGCAGCTTTGTGGCATGGGGCATTGTCGCCTTGATAGTAACACAGGTCTGTTCCATGAAAACTCCACAGTGTAGGCAGCACCTGATTATTCAGAACGTCAAGGTACCTTCATGGAACCATGGACAGTGAGTAGTCGTCCCACTCTGAACCAGCTGAATGCACCCTACACTATTATTTTTCCACCACCAAACTTTACTGTTAGTACATTTTGCCATCACTAACGACCTTACACAAATTGTTCAAAAGCTGACCAGAATGCCAGATAACCCAAACCACTCCCCAAATACCATGGATCTCTTCCTTACTAATGACCCCTGCAAATATACAGTGAATGTAGTGAGCTCCCGGGGTAATTCTGACCACAACTTAATGCTTATCCCCCCCCCCCCCATGCAACAATGCTTACACAGTCAAATTGTTCACTCCCACATGAGTAGTTTGGCATTATAACAGTGCCAATTGGGACAGTCTGCGAGACCACTATGCTTTATTCCAGTGGTTCTTAACCGGTGTTCCCCGGAACACTTATGTTCCACGAACTGGTTACAAGTGTTCCGCTGGTGAAAGATGTCACGTGACATCTTTCATAAACATTACCAGTAATATTAAAACCTGTACCAGACCAAGTTGTAAATACAGTAAATTACATCAAGTCAAGACCTTTAAAGCACACCTTTTTAACAAACTTTGCATATCTATGCAAGCCAAGTACACTGAAATAAGATAATTATCATGGGATAAAGTGCTATTCTGAATTTTAGAACTTCAGAATGAATTATTGGCCTTTTTTCAAAATGAAGGTAGATGCTTTTGTAAAATGTCTTCAAAATGATATTTGGTGTTGCTAAAATGGCATATTCAACCAATATTTTTAATTACTTAAATAGCGTTAATACAAGTATCCAAGAGAAAAATAAAAATATTTTGACATCCACATCTCTTTGGGAAAACCACATATCAGGAAAAAATACAATAGATAGGTTTCCTTCGCTCCATAATAAAAATGTTGAGAGAATTATTTCCGTTATAACAGAACAATTTAACAATATTGGAAGAAAAGATTTCAAGTTACTTTCCTTCCTTAAATACACACAATTATGACTGGATATGAAATCCATTTGACACAGTTGATACATCATCATCATCAAATTCCTGCCATGTACCCACCAGGGGTGTACAGGATATGATAGTACTACATGAAAAAATTATATCATGCCGGCGAAGGTTGGTCGATTGGTAGAGCCTCTGCTACTAATGGCTCAGTTAAGTATGTTTGAGCGCGGTTAGTAGTTGGAAGGGGACCAATCGTTCGATGCTGTCGGCACACTCTCCCTCGATGAGTCTTTGGACTCCCTGGAGGTGTCAAAATAATAATAAAAAATAATAATAATAATAATAATAACTTCCTATCTATAATTTTCCTCCAAATCCTCCTTGTCAAGACTCCAACATTATCAGATCTTATATTTCTATCGTCTAAGGCACTTTGTACCGTATCAATCCACCTATATCTTGGTCTTCCACTGGGTCGTTTTGCTGCCAACTTGGCAGAGAACACTTGTTTTGCTAATCTTTCCTCGCCCATTCTGTTTAGGTGACCATACCACCTGAGATTAGCTCTGCTAATGCATTCCTGGATGCTGACAATGTCAAGTTCTTTCCAATTATCCTCGTTTTTAATATGATATTGCCATTGATGCCATCTGTTCACGCCTATAATCTATCTCAGAACTCTCATATCTGCGGCCTCTAGTCTTTGGTCAAGTGTTTTACTTCTGACCCAGCTCTCTGATCCATAAATTAAAACTGGTTTGAACACTGTCTTGTATACAGCTAATTTAGTGTTCTGACTAATTTCTCTCTTATTCCATATGAATTTATTCAATTGACTTCCCACCATACCAGCTTTGCTGATTCTGTTGTCTATTTCTATATTTAATTTACCATCTTCACTAAAAATCATGCCTAAGTAGCTGAAAAATTTTACTTGTTCCACAGGTTCTCCATTCACAACACAGTTGACATTTTCAGTGATTCTACCTATTTTCATTGTCTTTGTCTTTTTCTTGCTGACCTTCATACTATATCTATTACAACAGCTATTCAATTTAGTCAGAGAATCTTGCAGACTTGTAGCAGATTTATTTAGAAGTATAACATCATCTGCATAAAGCAAAGGGCTGACATTAACATCTCCAATTTTGATATCATGTTTAATACCACTTTCCTTCATAATGTGATCCATATAGATAATGAATAACAGTGGGGATAATGTACATCCTTGTCTCAGACCAGATTTAACATTAAACCATCTTCCTGTGCTTCCTTCAATTCTAACTGCTGACTTACAACTCAAATAAAGACTAAGTATTGCTTGATATAATGCCCCATTGACACCATATAACTGTGGCGTATTGAATAGCTTCTCTCTTGGCACCTTGTCATATGCCTTTTCCAAATCTACAAAACTTAAATACAGATCTTTGTTATATTCCCATGCTTTCTCGACTATTTGTCGTAAAGTGAAGATCTGATCCTGACAGCCTCTGTTTGGCCTGAATCCAGCTTGTTCTTCACCAAGCTTTTCTTCCACAATTCTTCTCAACCGTTTCTCAAGTATACTTGCATAGATCTTGCCAGGAACACTCAGTAGGAAAATACCTCTGTAATTCTCACATTCAGTTTTATTTTCCTTTTTATATATGGGTACTATGAGAGCTCTACTCCAAGCATCAGGAATTCGTCCCTCTGTCCAGGCTTTCTGAACTATGCAGTGCAGCCACTGTAAGACTCTTATACCACCATACTTCAGCATTTCTGGTCAAATATCATTGCCTTTCCACATTTCAAGCCTTTGATGGCTTTTTCTACTTCAAGTATGGATATGTATTCCTGACTGCATGCCTGGTCAGTGTTTTTTACCACTGTGCTGTCATCACTGCTTGTTTCATTTAGCATTTTTTCAAAGTAATTACTCCATACTTCAAGGATATCTTTTTCTCCCGTTTTCATTTCACCTTTATCATCTCTAACTCCTTTTACAGCACTCTTTCCTCCATTCCTAAGCTTCTTCAACAACCTCCAGAATATTTTGCCACCTTCTTGATATTTATTTTCTATGTTCTTGCCAAAATCCTCCCATGACTTTTATTTAGCTAGTTTTACACAGTGTTTAGCTTTCTTACATTTGTCTCTGTATTCTCTAAGAGCACAAGCTAACTTATTTGACAGGAACTTTTGATATGCTTTCTTCTTTTCCTTCACTGCCTCTTTAACTTCGTGTGTCCACCAGGGAGTTCTGATTTTTTTTTAACCTTGCAGACAACCTCACCACATGCCTCTCTGGCAGAATCAATCAATGTTTCCTTCAGAGTTTGCCACTGAATCTCCAAGGCTTGATTCCTGTTTTCAAACTCTTTCATTTTTTCTTCAATAATCTTTGTGTATTTTAGTTTACAGTTCACATCTGAGAGCTGCTCAACTTTTATTCGCTTTAAAACTTTCTTACATGTTATTCTTTTCAATATGAAATTCAATTTTATCCTGCTCAAGACTAAATAGTGATCACTTCCAATTTCAAATCCTCTGTACAATCTGGTGTCCTGCACCAGGGAGAAAACATCACTATCAACAATAACATAGTCAATGAGACTTTTCTTATTCCTAGCCTCTTCTCCTCATGTGAATTTGTGCACATTTTTATGTTGGAACATGGTGTTAGTAATAACCAGTCCATGTCCTGAGCAGAAATTCAACAGATATTTGCCATTGTTATTAGCTTTGCTCTTTTCTCCAAATTTTCCCAAAATATTTTTGTATATCTCACAATCATTTCCTACTCTGCTATTTAGATCCCCAACAAGCACCAACTTTTCCTTTTTCATTGTGTCAGTTGCTTTTTCTAAAGCAAAAAATTCCTCTACTTCTATCTTAGTAGAACCTTCTGTGGGACCATAGGCACAAATAAGTCTCATTGTCCAGTTCCCCATTCTCATATTTGCCCACATAACTCTACTTGAGACTGACTGCCATTCAAGAAGATTAGCCTCATATTTTGTGTTGAATACTATGGCTACTCCTTCTTTTCCTTGATTGTCATTGCCTGAATATAACATTTTGTATTTATTGCTCAGAAAGATCTCACCAGTTTTTGTCTTTTTTTGTTTCAGTCACCCCTATTATGTCGATTTGGTACTTATCTAATTCCTCAGCTAGCTCCATTTCTTTGCCATTCAGGCTTCTTACGTTGATAGTACCGATCTTTAACTCTGGTGATGTTGAGTTGGGGTTTGTTTTCAGATTTGTTCCAGTAGCTGACTTTTCGCTGTTTGCACTGGTTCCCTGGCGAAAACAGCGGGGGGCCTTGTTTAACCGGGCGACGCCCTAGCCTGCATGAAATTTTGTAATGTTGTACCATCATTTTTTATTTTGGTTTAACCAATACGAATGCAATTTGGTCGGCTAAATTCCAATTTGCCAGCCCATCCTCGTTCGTTCAGTATCCAGGTAGATACCCAACAGGGTGCACCATGAGAAGGTGAGGATTGGACATTAGGTCAGAAGCCCTGGTTCGGTTCTCCGCATTCCTTTTAAAGGCTATGTGGAGGTTTTCTCTCAGTTATACAGCTTTGACCCTTAAGCACCCCAGTTGATACATTGAATTGAGAATTTTTGTTACAAGAAAAAGAATGCTAAAAATGAAATTTTCTGAAATAACTCTTGAGAAATTTTGGATTTTTGTTCAAGCCATTAGAATACCCAACTCTCTCCACAAAATTTTCTCTCCATGTGAAAATTTTGTTGCAGTTTTCAACATCATATTTGTGTGAGCTCGGTTTCTCATTATTAATACCAATATAAAAACTTAAAAGCGTGAAAGACTTGTAAATATAGACAATGTCACATATCAGATCTGATCATGCTGAAATCTGTAAACAGCGACAAGTTCAAGTATTATTGTTATTATCTGAGACCTCTAGGAAGTCAAAGACTCATCGAGGAAGATTATAAATCACCCAACCAGCTATCATACCTTCCCTTAAATTCATTTACACTAGATGCATTTACTATCTCTAAGGGCAAATTATTCCAATCATTCACTGCTCTCTGTGAGAAAAACCTAGCTCCTACCCCTTTCTTGACTGTGAACAAACTTAACTTCCATGGATGCCCCCATGTTCTCTCCCCGCCTTCCATATAATGAAAAATTTCATCATTTGAAATGCTATAACACCCATTCAAAAGTTTATAAACCTCTATCATATCACCCCTCTTTCTCCTATTAACCAGAGTCTGCAATCTACATACTCTCAATCTGTCCTCATAATCTAAATCCCATAATCTGGATATAATCTTTGTAACTCTTCTTTGCACCCTTTCCACAACTTTATCCTCTTGGAACCCAGGAAACCAAATCCGTGCACAATAAACCACGTGTGTGGTCTTATCAAAACCTTATAAGAAACAAAATGACTTCCTTATCCTTACATGTCAAGATTTGCTTTAAAGTTTGCTAATTTTTACTGTTAGTTTTATGATCCTAATGCTTTTTGGTGTTCCTCAAATTTTTCTTATAATCAAAACTGTTCCTTGACTTCGAAAAGGTTAAGAACCACTGCTTTATTCCCATGGTTGAACCAGTCCAAACATATGCACTTAATGTATCCCCAAAGTAATCTTCACTGGCATGAAAACATACATTCCCAACACTACTCTGAACTGCCATCCCCTATCTAAACACTGGTTCCCCAAAAGATGTGCCAGGGCTGTACAAATGAAAAATCAAGCATACCACAACTGGCTCAAATCAAGAACCCCATCCTCCTTCAATGCATATACTGAAACCCGAAACAGATGCAAGAAAATGATCAATGCTGCTAAAACAGAATTTGAATGGGCAGGAAGCTTGCAGCCTGCCCATTCAAACTTGCCAGAACAGTTGGTTGTAACTTTTGCCCTACACTATTCCCACCCCCCCTATCATACCCAGATGGCTCTATTGCATCATCACCCACAGAAAAAGGTCAATCTCCTGCTTTCACACTTTAATTCCAATGCATGCATAACTGCAAAGGCAAATATCCCCTTAGTCATTCCAACCACCCCACATAAAATCCCTCCTATATTCTTTTGCCAGAGAGAGATCAGAAACCCGTTGTCTAAATTAGAAACAAAAAATTCTCCTGGCTCTGATGGAATTCCTCCTGAAGGTCTGTGCACCAGAACTGACTCTTATCCTGTGCACCTGTACATATTCTCTACTGCACTGGTATATATCCCAAAGCCTGGAAATTGGCCTATATTCAACCCATTCCTAAGGGTGACAAATCGCTACCATCTGACTACTGCCTTATCTCACTCACCTTAGTCCTATCTAAAGTGATGGAGAAAACCATCAATTCTCAACTCCTACACTACTTGGAAGGCACCCAGCTATTAAGCAACCACCAGTATGGATTCTGTCGATGCCGATTAACAGGAGATCTACTCTCATATGTCACTGATTGCTGGACAAATGGCATTGAGAAATTTGGCAAATCCTCAGTGGTTGCACTTGATATCTCTAAAGCCTTTGACTGGGTCTGGCACAAAGGCTTACTAAGCAAACTCCCATCATTTGGACTTCTGCAGATGGATAGCCAGCTTCCTGTCTGGATGCACACTGTGTAATGGTAGATGGCTCCCTATCCTCTCACCATCCAACTAATGCTGGGGTCCCACAAGGTTCAGTTCTCTCACCAACCCTCTTCCTTCTGTATGTCAATGACCTACTTCAGCTCACCTCCAACCCAATACACAGTTTTGCAGAACATTGCACTCCTCCCTTTCATTCGACAAACCTCTGCTCTACACAACTCACTTCAACCCACAGAGCATCAGTCACCACTGCCCTTAATTCTGACCTCCAAGCCATCCTCCAATAGGCTCAGTTAACCTCGTCAACTTCAACGCTAGTAAAAACCCAGTTCTGTCTTATTTCTCACAAAAAAAAAACCATTTTTCCCACAGCATTATTTTTGATAACACTCAAATTCCCAGACAAGATGAGATTTCTCTTCTCGGAATTACCGTAACATCAAGCCTCTCCTGGCATAAACACATCGCAACCATTGCATCCTCAGCTTCCAAAAAAACTAAGTTTTCTCTTTCACTCAAGATGCTACTTCACCTCTAAACAGCTGTTAACCTTATACAAATCAAATCTGCCCAGCTATCGAATACTGCTCTCACATTTAGAGTGGGGCTCCTAAAAGCTCCATCAAAATGCTTGACTCAATACAGAGGAGAGCAATTACACTGATAAATGACCCATCTCTTACCAACTTGCTCCCCTCACTCACACCTAAATGTTTGGTCTTTGCAATTTGTATATTCTATAAATATTTCCATGGGAAATGTTCATCTGAAACAACATCAATAATTCCCCCACTCTGTACTAAGCCCATTGGAACACATACAGCTGCTGTCCAACATCCTTTCCTTGAAACCCACAGAACAAATTTCTTTTTCTCCTCTTCCTTCATCCCTGCTACTGCTGTACTATGGAACATTCTTCTCTGTGACATATTTCCCAAGGAATATAGCATACAGGCTTTTAAATCAAATATAAACAAGTTTCTCCTTTCCCAGCCCACTACCCATATATGGTACTAACGTACTATAGGTTGATCAGCCAACCTCTCGTATATGGGCCAAACATATTAAAAAAAAAAAGTGTGGTAACAAGCATTCACCAGGTTGCCTCCACACCCTGCCATCAGACTGGAAACAGGTAAACCTTGATTCATCACTCCAGAGTACAGTTTTCCACTGGCCAGTTGTCCAGTTCACATGCTCTTTGCACCAGGCCAGATGAACCGCCTCATTTGTTGTGATGTTCAGCTTGTGTGCCACTGCTCTTCCATGGAAACCAAGCAAATGGAGTTCTTTTTGTACAGTATTAGTGCTCACCATGGTGTTATTGGCACTCTGGAACTCATCGTGGATGGTCTGTGCCGATTGTAGCCAGTTTTTGTATTAAAATGCAAAAACTGGCTAAATTTTAATGTCCTCCTGCCCCTATCAGTCATTTTCAGTGGCTTCCCTGGGTGTTTTCCTGCATAATGATGTCAGAACATCTCTATTTGTTGATCACATCACCAACTGTTGATTTTGGATGCTCCAATTGAGCAGCAATCGGACATATGGACATGCTGCCAATGTGACAGCCCACAATAACACCTCTCTCGAAGTCGCTGAGTTCACGTCATGTTGCCATACTATCTGTATTCAACTGCTACAATGAAATACTGCTTCCTACTATATCTATACAGTGGTTTTTATGTTATTAAGAAACCTGGAATGTTCAATAACTTCAAATAAGGGTGAACAATTATTGGTAGATAGTGTATATTCCACTGATTTCTTCTGGGTTGTAAGATAAAAATCAGGTTTTGATTGGCCTAAAGCCAGTTTAGCTTGTTCATCAGTTTTTGACCTTTGAAAATTTCACCTTTTTTTTTTTCATAGTCTTTTCACGAGTATGCTTACATGTATCTTCCTTGAAATACTCATTAGGGAAATTCCTCTAAACTTCTCGCATTCATTTCGATATCATTCTTTATGAATTAGTATAAGAACTCTAGTCCCTCATCTGAGATTCAGCTTTATGACCAAACCTTCTAGATTATAGTGTGGCCATTGTAAAAACTTATCATCATATTTCTCTGGAATTGCAATGAAGTGATATGTTATCAGGAATTATAATAATTCCTGATATTAGAACAAAGAAACTTTTTTTTTTTTTCCAACCATAATAAAAATAAATAAATAAAAAGAAATTCAAACTTACATGTAGACTTAGATTTTCAAGCATCCAAAAGCATCCTTTCCACATCAAGATTAAAATCCATTCTTTTGTATTATGCTATTTTTGCATATATGGTTGCATTTAGGATAACACATTACCAGCATATAGCAGAGCTTAATTGATAATTACGAGGCATTTTTGTTTATAAGGGATCTGATTATATTGCATGAATGATAAAAACAATTGGTCAAGATAAAAAATAAAAACATGCAAGATATGTTATTGTCCCACAAAAATCAACACCCCCTTCCCCATGCCATTCCTAAATTTCCTTCTAAATTCTATTTTAGCCCAAGTATTAAACAGAAAGCACTTTATTTGGATATTTTATGAGGATATTCACTCTCATCTGCAATGCATGGAAATCTGCTGGAAATTTTGGCTCTGCCCTTGCATCACTTACAGTGTGAAGTTTAGTATGCTGTTTGAACCTGAAGCACCATCTCAGGCTTACAGTAAAAGACTCGTTTCCACTTTCTTTGTTTCGTTTGTTGACCATACTTCTGGCATTATCCATAATTAACACCTGAGTTATTGGAGATATTATATGGATTCACCATCAACCCAAAACACAAGCAGTGCTTTCATCCTCTTTCATGTTCTCACATGAATATGCCATATATTGGAAATGCTAATATGAACGTTTGATTCAAGGATCCAATTTGGTTGTAACAGTTTAATAGACCAAGTTTAGAGTTCTACATACAAACAAGTCTTATTTCACTAGCCTCCATTCTTATCAAATTCCTGATATGTACAGAATACTATAATAGTATGACATAAGTTTACATAGTTACTAACTTTCCATCAACAGTTTTGTTCCAAATTAATCTGTTATCAAGTGTTCAGTATGGTTGCATCTAACATTTTTATCTTGTGAGGCACTAATAAAGGAAAAAAAAAGAATATTGAAAAAAAAATTCGTGTCGAAGAAAAAAAATTTAAATCATGGATCGGTTGAAAAAATGGAGAAAAACCAGTTGTTGTAAAGTCTTTGAATTTAAATGAATCAACAATTCAAACAATCAAGCACAATGAACATAAAATCTGAGAGAGTGTTTATTGCTGGGTCAAGGGGTAAGCGCGAAGAAATCTCTAATGATTTGGAAAGAAGAGGTACTCAAAAGAAAATTCCTTTGGATGGAAATCTTATTAAACAAAAAACTCTCGATGTTTATAAACATTTATAATGCAGACCAGGTGTTCAATGTTGATTAATCTGGGTTATATTGGGAAAAAATGCCAAAATGCACCTATATTTCAAAAAATGAAAAATCAGCTCCTGGATTCCAAGTTTCCAAAGACAGAATTACTCTACTGTTTTGTAGTAATGCATCAGGTGATTACATGACAAAACTAATGTTTATTAACCGATCCTCAAATCCTCGTGCTATGAAAAATTAAAATATGCACTTATTTTTATTTTGCCTAAAACATTTATGCATTACGTGCAATGAAGCTTAATTACAATTTGTAATTTTTATAATTTTATACTATGTATTTGTGTCATAGTTTATATGTTTTCTTAACTTGCACAAATTACCTGAATTAAATAAAAATATATTTTGTTGGCTATGTCATTGTTGTTTATATAATTTTTTTTTTTTAAAAAAACCAATTTCAGAATATAACCCTAGTTTTTGTATGTGATCTGAGTCTCGCATAATGCGATTTATATAACGCGGCATTTCTATGGAACCTAACATCCGCGTTATACGAGGGTTACCTGCAATTCATTCCGATAATCGGATTTCAATTGCACCTCTCACTCCCTGAATGATGACAAGAGCAAGCGTGAATTTCAAGACCAGCATTCGCCCCTGATGACAAGTCCCATAATTTCAATTTAAATATATTGAAATGGATGGGACTGGATAAGACTTCTGAGTTGGATTGATGATTGGCTGTCAGATAGGTATCAGAAAGTTGTATATGGAGTTGCAGTATCCTGAAAGAGGAAAGTGCACTGCAGGGGTCTGTATTGGGACCATTTTGCTCAATTTATATATTAATGATATGGCGATGGATTTCACTGGTAATATACAGCTGTTTGCAGATGATGCAAAATTGAGGAGGGTAATGCAGACAAATAGATGTTATGGTCTACAGGAGGACTTGAGTAGATTATATGAATGGGCAGGTAAGTGAATCAGTCAGTTCAGTGTTGCAAAATGTAAGATTTTTAAATTTGATAAGCAGCTATGGGATGCAAAGTATACACTTGGCAGAGAAAGTTTTTAAAAAGAGGTAGAGGAGATGAGAGATCTGAGAGTGGTGGTGGAAAGGGCCACATTGCACAAGTTGAAGATGGCAATGAGGTGGAGCACCCTGATGTACAGAAATAGAGATTATGATGCTATTGTATAAGGCCTTGATTAGACCTCATATTGATTATTGTGCACAGATTTGGTCACTGGGTTTTCATGGTGATGAGGATGTTAGAAAGTTTCACAGAAGATTTAAAGATGGTCAGTAGTCTTTGGAATGAAGAATATGAAGACAAATTGAAAGAAACTAAATTGCAAAGCCTCATGAATAGGAGGAGGATATGATCGAGACATATAAATTAGTCAAGGGTTGTTATCAGGTTGACATAGAGATTTTTCATAGAATAGGAGAGGGGAGGTAAAACAAGAGGCCATCCCTGGAAACTGTAAGAGGTGATATGAGCACAGGAGTGAGAAGCAGGTTCTTTGCATGGGAGAGTGGTTGGCGAGTGAAATGCATTGCCTGAGTGTGTTGTGAATGTAGGTACATTAAATTAGTTTAGGACACATTTGGATGAGTTTTGTGTGTGATAGTGCGTACCTCCCATGATGAGTCTCTGACTCCATGGAGGTCAGATGTTAATAATAAAAATAAATTGATCTAATCAATAATTGTTTATTCATTATTTTGACTTATAGGAGGTCTTGCTATAGCAGTTCCTGGTGAATTGAGAGGTTATTGGCTTGCACATCAAAAGTTTGGGCTTTTAAATTGGTCAGAATTAATTCAACCATCTATATCTCTATGTAGAAATGGATTTAAAGTTTCCAGTCATTTAGCTGAAAAAATACGTCTGCATAAAGATACCATACTCCAGTCTTCCCTCAGGTACATTTCCATTTCTTCCAATTTAAACTGAATAGTTCACATCCAGATAAAATAATCATTTGTAATCATTTAGTATTTTGATAAACTGATGCTTGTTTTGAATAGTGATCCATGAAATTTTGTGTTGTAGACATGAACAGGATGCATCATGAATGAGAAATCCATCAAACTTTGTATCGGCATGTACCTTGCTTCTATATACATTCATTTCATGATTAAGTTTATCAAGGTGATGTAGATATCCTGCGGAATGATTTTAAATAAATTGGCATTGTGGACAAAAGATATTGGTTGTTAATTTAATGTGGAAGTGTAAGGTTATGTACTTTGAGATGAAAAATTGCATATTGCATATTATACTGATGGTACCACTTTAGGGGATTGATGAGGCTAGGTAGCTGGAGGTGATGGTTGACAGGGAGTTAAAATTCAGAGGCCATATTATAAAAATTGGCAAAATAGTTTGAAGGATCACTCAGATATTGAAAAACAGAAGTAAAGATAAGAAAGCTATTATTCTTTTTAAGGCTATAATTCAACCACATCTTTACTGTGCAAGATTCAGTCGCATGATTTCTTGGATCAGGTGGTGGTGGAAAGGATTGAATATGCCCAATCTGGTGACAAGTCTGTTGTATGCTCCCTGTGAAGATAGACTGAAGGTGTGCGTGTGTGTTGCAAAGTTTCATTGACAGACAGAAAACAGGGGACTTGATAGAAACTTATAAGTTACTAAAGAAGTTCTATGATTGACACAAAAGGAATTTTTCAATATATGACAAATACAGAGAGAGAGAGAGAGAGAGAGCTAGAATTCATCTCAAGAAGTTGGTTAAGAGTGTGTGTGGACTAGAATTTTTGCTTGGAAAGTAGTGAATGAGTGGAATGGATTGCCAGAAATACTTGTACCCTGATATTAATATAAGATATTAATATTGAAGGAGAATTTGAAAGGATTGAATTTGTTGAAGAACCCCTGATAATAAAAGTGAAGTGATATCAGCAATGAAACAGCTATCAAAAGGGAAAGCTTCTTGTGCTGATGAAGTGTCAGTGGAATTATTGAGAGCAGCTGGGGAGCAAGTAGTGAATATATTGACTGAAATGGAAGAAAATATACTGGCCTAGAGATTGGAAAACATCAATATTCATCCCAATTCCAAAAGAAAAATCAAATCCCATAGATTATGAAAAATTACAGAATCATTGCTTTAATTTCAAAGGCTGGAGCCCGATGTGAATAGAAAAATACCTGAAGAACAGGCAGGCTTTAGGAGAGGTAGAGGAACTAGAGACCATATAGCAGACATCAGATGGATTATGGAAAGAACGAGAATTTTGGGTATTTCCAGTAGTGAACTTCTTTACTAAAGCCTGCGGGAGGTGGAGAAGAGGAAAATGGAATATATTCATGTGGAAAAGGGGCTAAAAGTAATTTTCACATTGGATCTTGGAATGTGAATACCTTACTTCAAACTGGAAGATTAGAGATTGTAAAGATGGAAATGATAAGATTGAAAATAGATGTTCTGGGAATGGCTGAGGTGAGATGGAAAGGAAAAGGAGATTTTAGAACAGAGGATGGAATGAGAATAATTTACTCAGGAGGGGAAGAGCAGCATCAAGCAGGTGTTGGTATAATATTGAATAAACGAGTGGCAGGATGTGTGGAAGACTACTGGTAAATCTCAGACATAGTTTTGGTGGTAAAGATGAAAGCAAAACCAAGAAATATTCTACTTATTTAGATATTATTATTGTTACGGGCGACTCCAGGGAGTCCTTAGACTCATCGAGGGAGGCCCTAAATCATGTCCACACAACTATACGACATTCTCACAGTATCTATCATACCTTGCCTTGAACTCACTCACCATCATAGCATCCACAACACCCTTGCTAACCACACTCTTGCCCAGCTTCCATAAGTGTCCCCTAGTTCTCCCACCACCAGTCCTGATCTCAAAAATATCCTCTGAATTAATCCTATAGAAACCCTTTAGCAATTTGAATGTCTCAATCATATCTCCTCTTTCTGCCTATCAACTAATTTCTGCAACCCACAAATCTTCAACCTGTTCTCATAAGGTTCATTCCATAGACCTGCTATCATCTTGGTCACTCGCCTCTGGATCCTCTCCACCTCCTCCCCATCAAGAACAAACTCCTAGGTGATCAAATCCGGGCACAGTAGTCGAGATGAGGTCTTATCAAAGCTCGGTACAGAGGTGCAATAACTTGCTTATCTCTGCTCGTCAAAGTATTTTTCAACAACCAAGTGAGTTGATGAGCTGATTTAGCCACTTTTGCAATGTGCCCCCTAAACTTTATCTCCCTATCCATCAACACTCCCAAGTCCCTGGCCTCGTCAATCTCTATTTACCTACTTGTGATTATGAGGATGAGAAGATAGAGAGAGTTTATGGCGATATAGAACAGGGTTTAAAATGTAAAGAAACAAAAGATATAATTATAATACAGGGCGATATGAATGCAAAAATTGGAAGAGAAAGAGAGGAAGATATTGTTGGGCTATATGGATTGGGAGTAAGAAATGAAAGAGGAGATATGCTGTTGGATTTCTGTAAAAAATATGATTTAGCAATTATGAACACTTGGTTTAAGAAACATCCAAGAAGATTGTATACGTGGAAAACCCCAGGGGAGGATATAAATAGTAGAAGAAATCAGATAGATTATCTTTTGATAAACAAAAGATATAGAAACATTATAAAAGATGTGACAACATATCCAGGAGTAGACTGTGATACAGATCATATATTGTTGTCAACTAAGATGAGGATTAATCTAAAGAAGGTAACTGCAGGGAAACGGAACAAATCATGGAACATGGAGCCGCTGAAGATACCAAGTATGGCGAATGAATCCGCAAGGAAAGTAGAAGAAGAAATGAATGAGAGAAATATACAAGAAAGTGATCATATAAGTGAAAAATGGAAGATTCTGAAGGAAAGCATAATTACTGCTACAGAATTACATTTATCCAAAACAGAAGAGGAAAGAGAGAAAAGAAAGAAGCCATGGATGGCAGACAATATTTTGAGGAAAATATCACAAAGAAGAAAGTTTGTTAACAGTAAAACAGAGGAGAAAAAAAAGCAGTATAAAGACTTGAGTAGGGAGATACAAAGAGAGATAAGAAGGAAGAGTGGTTAGATGAAATAAGTAAAGATATGACAGCAAAGGCAGAAAGAAATGACATGAAAGGTGTTTATAAAAACATTAATATGATAACAGGAAGGAGAAAGATGCAAGGACTGGAGCAGTCAAGAATGAAAGAGGTGAAATTTTGATAGAAAAAGAGAAGATATTACAGAGATGGGAAGAATATGTAAGTAAACTTTATGAAGACAGAGGAAGAGGAGAAAATCAAATGAAAGAGCATAGGGGACAGAAGCTGTACATCATGAGGGAGGAATTGAATCTAGCAATTCAGAAGATAAAAGAAAGAAAATCCCTCCGGAATAGATGGTATACAGATAGAACTTATAAGGAATATAGGTGAAAAAGGTATGGAAGTATTATGGCAAATTATTAACGGAATTTATGAGGGACAAGAATTACCAGAGGAATTTAGAAAATCAATTTTTATCCCCATTCCAAAAAAGATGGGAGTTTTAGACTTTAACAATTTTAGAATGATGTCTTATAACTCGCATAGCAAAAATTTTGGCACAAATAATTTTAGAGAGAATTAAGAATAAAATAGAAAAAGAAATAAATGAGGAACAGTTTGGATTCCGAACCAACCGAGGAACTAGAGAAGCTATAACATGTCTAAGAATTATTTGGAAGAAAACACTAAACCATGGTGGAAAGTTGTTTTGGGGATTTCTAGATTTTGAAAAGGCATACATATAAATACAGTGAAACATAAAAGGCTTTTTGACATTCTAGAAAATATTGATATTGACTCTTATGACTTGGAAATTTTAAAGATATTATATTGGTTACAAATAGCATGAGTATGTGTAAATGGAGAGGAAACAGGAGAATTCCTGGTGGAGTGAGGAGTTAGACAAGGATGCAAGTTATCACTATTATTGTTTAACCTTTATAGGGAACAGATGTTCACTATAAAGGTTAAACTTGAGGATGTAGAAGAAGGAATAAAAATAAATGGAAGAATCATTAATAACTTAAGATATGCAGATGATGTAGTGGTGATGGCAGAAAGTTAAAATGGATTACAACAAATTGTTCAAAGAATTGAAAACTCTTGTAAAGAGTACTGACTAAGGATTAACACAAAGAAGACCAAGATAATGATAATGGGCAGAAAAATAGGAGATAATGTGGAGGAAATATTTTAGACGAAGTGGAAAGATTTCAATATTTAGGTAGTTGGATCTCAGAGAAAGGAACTTCAGAGTTAGACATTAGAAATAGAATAGGCAAACTAAATCGGCATTTATGGAAATAAAAAGAATTTTAATAAACAAGAATATTAAAATAGGTGTTAGAATTGGAATAGTTAAAGCAACAGTTTGGAGTATTGCAAGTTATGGAAGTGAGTCATGGACACTCAGAAAGAGAGATATGGAAAGAATTAATGCATTGGAAATGTGTTGTTATAGAAAGATGGAAAAGATTAGCTATACAGAAAGAATATCAAATCAAGAAGTTTTAAGAAGAGTTTGGATGGAAAGAACACTGCTCAAGAATATTATGCAAAGAAAGACCAGATTTTCAGGACATCTTCTGAGAGATTCTTCAGGACACCTGACAAGAATTATATTACAAGGGAAAGTTGAGGGGAAGAGAAGACATGGAAGACTAACTAGAGAGTGGTTCAATGATGTCATGGAATGGACTGGTTTAAGAATGATGGAGGCAACAGACAGAGAGAAATGGAGAAGAGCTGCTCATCTGCTGCAACCCTCTTGCTAGAGGATGCTACTGGACGACGATGACCAGTAGTGATATATGGATGTGAAAGCTGGATCATCAAGATAGAAAACAAATTGATTCATTCGAATTATGGACATGGAGGAGACTATTCAGAATTCCATGAACTGTAAGAATAACTAATAAAGTTTTAGAGAGTATAAAGATAGAATGTTCCTTGAAGTCAATGATCACTAAACAGAAGTTAATGTACGTTGGGCATGTTATGCGAGCAGATGAATCATTGAAAAAAGATAGTTATGTTGGGGAAGATTGAAGGCAGGTGAAGGAGAGGAAGATCACAGACTTGGGCAATATAAAGTAATAACTTATGAACTTGAACTTAAACCACTGAAAGAAAATACAAGACTGTGAGATGAAGCCTTTCATTTACTGTTTGTTTTACCAATGTGATGAACTTTAAATAAGTGATTTTCTCATCTCGAATACTGCAGTAATTTTTCAGTTATATTTTCTCCAATTGACAAATTTTAATTTGTGTGTGAGAAACTGAATCATTTGGCTGTGTTTCTAAATGTAATGCTAATCACCAGGTTTAATATGTTTGAGCAGTAAGTGCAATCTTTAAACAAGGACTCGATGAATATCAGCATGCCTTGGAATTCCTAAAGCAACTATTTGGATGATGTTAACTAAAGAGCATTGACATCCACATGAAGTGAAGTATCTTAAGAGACAGATCATAATCTATGAGTAAACATTTGTTGTCAGTTCCTTGCAAATCATGATGCATGCAAGCATATTATACTTGCCAGTGAAGCGACATTTACCCAAGATAGAGTGAATAACACTAGTAATGATCATTTATAGTGAAACAGTTGAAATGAATTTCCTGTGTGTTTTTTGTAAACATATGGTGTGAGCATGTCAGAAACAACTTTAATCTTGACTATGTATATTCAATTGTCATAGCTGGAAACATCTTAATTATTCACAAACTGAGCTTTGAGATGTTCCTTTATTGATATAATGGCATATGTATTTCCATCTAAACTATCGTCCCAATTGTTAAATTAGTCATATCGATCCTTGAGCAGCTGACTAGATCTCTTGACTTTAACCATTTAAACTATTGTCTGGATCACTGAAAGTATTAGTGCATGTGCAAAAGATCAACAATTTTAATACTGTAGACCACATTCTAAATAACCAACCAATAATGGAGAAAACAATATAAACATGATTATAACATGCAGAAATGTATATCCAAGCCAAAAGTAAACATTTTGATCAACTATTATAAGAGCTTAATTGATCATTTCTTTAAATAATTGCTTTTTCAACCTAAGAGTAAGTTTTAAGATGATGTAAAACAGTTTGTAACTTTTATTTTTCAAATAAATATTTTGGCATGGTCTAGTTTTTATTTTTCCTTGCAATTGCTGTATTTCTTATTGGTCAGGAATCAGACCATACTGATCTAAACTTTTATTTTGCTTAAAAATCACTTATTGAATTCACTCTTTAAATTCAACAGATCCGAGTTGGTGAATTTTATTGCAAGTAATGTGAAAGTATAAGTAATCTTTTAACATCACTTTTAGGAATTTACCTTAAACTAATGATGGCATTGAGCTAATTGTTAGTTGAGTTATATCTAGTGCACTCCTGGGTATGTGCACTGCTTGACATAATTAACAAAACACTTTGAAAATATGATGGAATGTGTGCACTTTTTTTGATGAAGCAGGACAAAATTTAGTACAGTATAGTACAGTCCCTTATGTAGGGTGCATCAGAATTACCAAAAAAGATTTACTGAAGTCAGCCCAATATGCTTGAGAATGTGGTCACATAAAGTACAGCATGATTTCTAATGGCTAAATAGGCCTAACTGCAGTGGACTTGCTAGATATTAGGGTGTCTATAACATTCTGTGGTAATTTATCCCATTCTTCACCAGAAAAAAAAACTTTAGCTTACCTTTGTGACTGAGGTAGTTTCTATCAATGTGTAATGTGACTGCCAAGGGAAATGATGATGACTTGTTATTCTTGAAGGTATGGGAAATGTAGCTGACTGACTGAGCAAGCCAAAAAACTGGAATGAAGTGATGTGGTCATAATCTGTGTTTTTATAGGCAGTGAGTAATTTGCATTGTGTGTGTGAATCTATTGGGCAGTAGTTCAGTTTCTGGTGGACACTCAGAATTTTTGTGCCAGAATACCTATGATATCAAATATTTGTCTTTGGAGACACTGTTCAAATATTCATAAAAACGTCTTGTTGAGCAGTGCAAAAAAAAAGAAAAAAAAATTTCCCAAAACTGTTAACATGAATCTTACACAAATGTTTAATTACCTTTCTACAAACTTTTCTATCAATGTTTAATTTCGTTTTTCTTGTGAATTACATGTATGCTGCATTAATTCTATCTTCATGGACAGTCATTAAAATGACTATGACTGCCCATGAAAACTGTTTGTTTTGAATTCAATCTTAATAATTACAAAATTGTAATTATTAAGATTGAATTCAATGTTTTTGATAAAATTTAATAAAACCTCAGCAAGACAAATGATACATCTTCCTGCAAATAAGATTAATTGTGTAATGCATTTGTTATAACTATTAGAAATTAAATTATATTCCGTTTGAGATCCAAAGATTTTGTTGATATTAACTTTGCAATCTTAGAAGCATGAGTAACACTAGAAATGCTAGTTGTAAAGCTGAATTAATAGAATACATGCTTTTAATTAGTTTAATTTTAAAGTTTCACCATCAGATAGCACCATTTTTGAACTATTGGAACTTATTGATATTAGTTACTTGAGCCATCATTAGTAGAGCAAGAAAGTAACAATAATCACATTTTTAGTTATTCATACCTCAGAGTTGCAAAACTGATACATTTACATCTTTTTTTTAACTTTGCATTTAAGTAAAAAGTGATATTTTTATAGCTCTTCAGATCTTAAATATTATGTTTATTCCAGCATTTAACACTTGTGAGTTTTATGCTTGAAAATATATGTGAATTGTACTCATTGTAATCATACAGTACCAATTGTATGATTTTTCAGAGTTTTCATTTCTGCTCAACCAAGGAGCATGTGCAGGCTTTTGGACTAGATAACTGTCAGTTTGCATTCTCTCAACAGTGAGAGAATGCAAACTGGTAATAGAGCACCTCAGAAATAGCTTATACAGAGGAGAGTCATTTAACAAAATAATAATAAATAGAATTATAAGTAGTAAAATAGTTCGCTAGAAAAACTAGTAATATTTAGCAGTTTAGAATACAGTTTAAATTTAGTACTTTGAGCTTTAGAGATTCTGACTTTGCATCAGTGTACCAAGGAATTTTAAAATACTAAAGAAACTAGTGAAGTTATTATTAAATTTCATAAGGTGAAATACTTGAAGTCCATGAAAAGAAAATGAACTTAGTAATGCATTTGACATGGGGAATAAGTATAATTTTAGAATACCTCCCATCCAAAAAGTTTAGAAGAATAAAATCCTGTTAAAGTTATTCTTGGCATTTTAAGGACAGTCTTTAAAGACTACATGTTAATCCTGCAAGAAATATTATCTAGTATTAGATTCTCCTACAAGTTGTAGAGAATCTTGAACAATTAAAGATATGCTGCTATTGAAAAGAATAAGTCATTAGAGGTAGGAGTATTTTTGTATATATTTTGCATGACCAGTGACAGTGTTGAATAGAGATAATATATGATACAAAAATTCAGCAGTTTGACTTTTATTTCTTATAGAGTAATAATACACTTGATAATATTTGGCTGTAAGCTTTTTCTCTAGCAGAGCCAAGTTTAAAGAATAACAGCTAATACTTAGGTTATATGCAGTGGTGTGTTGGTAAATTTTTAACAACCGGCTCGGTTTATGAAAAATTTGATTCTTCACAAAGTTCTATTGTATCTTCAGATGTCTTTGTTTCTGCTTCTTCAAATTTTGTCCTTTTAATGTTTAAGAAGTTACATTCTATTTCATTTTTTTTGACTAACGGCTATCCGATTTTTCGACTGCAAAACTCTAACCTTGATTAAAATTATTTTAATTATTAAAAAAAAAAGAAAAAACCGAAATAAAAACATATATTAAAGAAAATTTTCCTATATTACCTACAACTTACCTATTATCAAATGAACTCCTGAACAAAAAAAATGTAACACTAATATTATCACTCGTAGTCGATAAAATAAACAGAGACTGTAGCCGTCGCGATGAATTTTTGTATTTATCGATAGTGCAACAATGTTGCATTTCCAAGAACTTAATGTTACAAGTTCTTGGAAATTCACTGAAAAATAAGGCATTATTGTTTATTCAAATACCCAGTTCGGGAGTTTTGATAACATTGTTTAGTAAATAAAATCGTTTCCAAATTCCCGTTCTTAAATTGAGTTTGTGTTTTTTGAATTCTCCTTTATGTATTTATTTTTGATAATAATATATGTAAGTGTTTGTTATACAATTTCAAAATATTTACGAGAAAAAGTATATACCACAATTCATCATCTATCCTTTCATAAAGAATTTTAATAACTGGCTCGCCCGACTTAAAAACATTAACAACCGGCTCGCTAAATTTAAAAAATTTTAACAACCAGCTTGCACGAGCCGGTCCCAACACACCACTGGTTATATATATAAATGTACAGTAGACACACACACACACACACACACACACACACACACACACACACACACACTAAGGGCTTTCCAACCAACAGCATTTTTACCAGTGGAGCCTTGCTTGGTTTAGGGATCACACGCTTTGAAGACTAGTTCAACTCACTAACTCGTGTTCTTGTTGTAGATAAACTTATACATTGGTAATACATAACTGTCAGATTTTAGGGAAAGACAATGTATAATAGAATATTAATTAAAAACTTTAATTTCAAATTAATATTTTGAATTAATACTTCCTATATTTCCTTATCTGCTCCACCAAAGACCAGTCACTTTCCTAGAGTATTCCAGGTCCTTGTAGTTGCAAACTGTCCTACTATGGCCAAACAGGCAGGTCAGCTAATATCAGGATATCTGAACATAAGGACTATATCCTGTTCCACCAATACAGCCACTCAGTACTTGCTGACCATTCTTTGGACACCCACTACAAAACACACTGGAAGAAAGCCACTTTACTACCCTGCAGCAAATATAAATATGAGAGATTATTCCTGGAATCAGCCTCAGCTCTATATTTAAAAAAAAATAAAAATAAAAAAAAGATGAAAAAAAAACCTCCCTAAACCTCAACAAATTTGGATGCACGAGACTGCCCCAAATAATATGGGAAGCTTGCATTCTAAGAACATCAGCCCAACAGCCAAGACAACCCAATTTAGCCTACTAGAGGACACCTTTAGGACTGACTTCAGTTGTTTTCTTCAGCCATATTTGCTTAGTGTTAGTGCCTGCGTACACATATCATTATTTTGTGATCCCTGAAGATGGTAATGTAATATTACCGAAATATCTAATCTAATCCTGTGGCCTCCTCTTTTAATAGGGTTGCTGATGAACAGTCTGCTTCCATGCCTCCCTATTTCTTGATTCTGTAAGATGCTTACCCTTCCAGTCTTTGATGTCTTTCCATTGCAGTCAGTTCTTCCTCTCCTTCCCTCCACCATCTCCTGCCATACTATTCTGGGGAGCTCTCCAGAAGAAATCAAATGTCCTGCAAATGCTACTTTTCTTCTTTGGGTATTAGCCATGTAGTCTTCTTTCACCTTGAAGCTTTTAAGAACCTCTTCATTGCTCACTCTTTCAGTCCAGTTGATAAGATCCATTTTTCTCAAGCACCACATTTCAAATGCATTTAATCAGTCACTCATCTCCTTATTGATCATCCAGGACTCGCATTCATACGTCCCCATGCTCCAGATCATCTTGAGGACTCTTACTTTTAACTGTTTGTTCAGGTTTCTGTTTCCTAATATGTGGTATATTTGGAAAAATGCTGCTTTTGCTTTTTTTAATTCTGTTCTTAATTTCATAATTAGATTTATTGTCATCTGTTATCCAGCTCCCAAGGTATTCAAAACTTTTTACATTCTCTATTCTTCTTTGTCCATTCAAAGTGATTTCCATCCCATCATTTCCTTTCCTTGAAATCTTCATCACTTTAATCTTCTGAACGTTTATTTTCATTTTATATCTCTCATTTCCAACCCTGTGCAGCCTGTTCAAAATTCTTTGCAAACTTTTCTCTGTTTTGCTCATAAGTACAATATCATCTGCATATCTTATATTATTTATCAGATGTCCATTTATCTTTATTCCATCCTTCAGATCTTCCAAGGCCTCCCTCATCATCCATTCAGTATAGACATTAAAAAGGAGTGGAGGACATCCCACACCCTTTCTTATGGAGATCCATTCAGTATCCTCTCCTTCAAATCTAACCCTGGCTTCTTGAGTTTATATATTCTGAACAACAGTCTGATAATTTTTTTATCTATTCCTATTTTATGCAAAACATCAAATAAAACAAAGTGATTAACATTATCGAAAGCTTTTTTGTAATCCACATAGCAAAGATATAAATCTTTATTGCACTCAATCATTCTTTCTCCCAATGTCCGTAGTGTTGTAATAGCTTTCCTGTTTCTCCTGTAACCAAACTGTGCTTCATTTAATTCTTTCTTCCTCTCTATCATCTGTTCCATTCTTCTATATATTATGTTGATTAGGACTTTTGCAACGTGGCTAATCAAGCTGATAGTTCTATGCCTATTGCAATCCATCGTCCCTGTAGTCTTGGGAATAGGAATAAAAATAGATCTTACGAAGTTTTTAGATATTCTATCCTCCTCCAGACTTCTATTAAAGATAGAAGTTTTATTCCTTCCTTTCCCAATGCCTTCAACAGCTCTCCTTGAATATCATCCACTCCAGGAACTTTCCTATCCTTTATTCTTTTAATGGCTGCTTCGATTTCCATTCCTTAATTTCTGAGATATCATCATTTTCTATCTGATCACATTTCAGATTATCTTCATCTCTATAAAGTCCTGTGACAGACTTCTTCCGCCTTATCATTTTTTCTCAACAACATCTTTCTTTCCTCTTTCATCCTTCAAAGCACTGCTTTTTGTCCTTCTCTTCTTCCCTGAAATCAAGTTCATGGAAGAAGAGAAGGCTTTTTCAATCAAGGATATGAAAAAGCCTTCATAGACTTTTTCATATCCTTTGCTATATCATTTTCCTCTATTTCCTTGCAGACTTGATTGAGCCAATCTTCCTTTGTCATTTTAGCCAGAATTTTTACTTGTTTATTGATCTCTTTATATCTGACTTGTATTGGAGGTTTAATGGATTTTTTACAACACTCAAAAAGAATTAAATTAGAATTTAATACTTCCTATATTTCATCCTAGTCACTAGGACATCTACGGGGATTACAAAAACAATTAATGTAACATGCACACAAAAACTTACAATACTAAGCCCAACCACGTGGGTGACACTAAAGTCCTATCTAGGTGGAGCACCCTCTAAGGGCGGTAGTAGGTGGCCTGGAATGCAAGGTGGGACCTCTGGCGATGAGTGTTTCCTAAATCTTCGGAAGCTTAATACAACCGTATTTGTTAAGATTTGGTTGGTTTCTGAGAGCTGCTGCTGCTGCTTCTAAGAAAAGTCTCTCTTTCTTGAATTTGCTGTGGTGGAGCATGGTGGTTTTCTTCCATGATACTCTGTGGGTGGTGTCCAAAACATGGTCAGCCAAGCCTGAATGGCCATAGTTGTGTTTAACGATGTACGACTTGTGTTCCTCCAGGCGGATGGATGCTGATCTGCCTGTCTGTCCAAAGTACGCAAGCTTACAGGAACAGGGTACTTTGTAAACTCCAGGTAGAGAGAGAGGAGGGAGCTGATCTTTCATAGAACGGATAAGGGTAGCAAGTTTGCGGTAGGGCTTATATGCTGTGTGTAGGTTATACTTTTTTAGTATCTTGGCTATTTTTTCCGAAGTGCCTCGGATGTAGGGTATGGTGATGGCATTTTTAAAATCTTGTTGACGAGAGGGACGGGGAATGGGGGAGGAATTGATTATTTTTTTGATACTGTGTTCACTGTAGCCATTGGAGAGAAAAGTTCTGTGTATGTGGTTAAGCTCAGTAGTGAGGGCGGTTCCACTGGAACAAAGATTGTGGGCTCTCTTGGTAAGGGTTTTAATAATGCCATATTGTTGTGAGGGGTGGTGGTGGGAGAGTTTGTGAATGTATCTGCCTGTGTGTGTGTGGGTTTTCTGTATACAGTGAAGGATAGTGTATCATTAGGCAGGCACGTGACTAAGGTGTCTAGGAAGGGTAAACAATTGTTCTTTTCCTTTTCCATAGTAAACTGGATTCTTGGATGTAGGCTATTGAGATGACCGAGGAAGGAGTCTAATGTGTCTGGGCCATGAGGCCAAATGGAGAACACATCATCTACATATCTTAGCCAGATAGAAGGTTTGAGTGGGGCTGAGTCTATGGCTCGTTTTTCGAAATCTTCCATATAGAAATTGGCAAGGGGGGTGAGAGGGGGGAACCTATGGCGGTTCCTTCTATCTGCTTGTAGATTTTTTTATTCCAAGAGAAATATCCAGAGTTGATGGCAAAGGAAAAGAGATCTAAGATGTCAGAGGGGAAAACGTTTTCTAAGAGAGATAAAGTGTCAGTTAAGGGAATATTGGTAAACACAGAGGAGATATCAAAGCTTACTAATATGTCTGTATTATTCAAGGTTAAATTTTCTGTGAGGGCTTTAAAGTGGGTCGAGTTTTTTATATAGGAAGCTGAATTTCCGGTGAGGGGGGACAGAGAGTTGGCCAGCTGTTTAGACAGTCTGTAACAAGGTGCATTGGTGGCGTCTACTATAGGTCTGAGTGGGGAATTGGGTTTGTGGATTTTTGGTAAACCGTATATTCGGGGGGGACGGGAGCGGAAAGGTTTAAGTTTTTTCGTGACGTCCGGGGGCCAGGAGGTTACTTTTTTAAGTAAGATTTTTAATTTCTTAACTTGTGTTTTTGTGGGGTCGTGTTCTAGTGGGATGTAGGTAGCACGATCGCAGAGGATAATGTTCATTTTACGATTGTATTCGCTTTTATTAAAAACAACTGTGGCATTACCCTTATCCGCTCTGGTGATGACGATACTTTTTTCTTTGCGTAGTAACTTATCTTATGCCCAACGCATGGCTCTCCAGAAACTACGCAAAGAAAAAAGTATTTTCTAAGAAAAGAGACTTTTCTTAGAAGCAGCAGCAGCAGCTCTCAGAAACCAACCAAATCTTAATAAATACGGTTGCATTAAGCTTCCGAAGATTTGGGAAACACTCATCGCCAGAGGTCCCACCTTACATTCCAGGCCACCTACTACCGCCCTTAGAGGGCGCTCCACCTAGATAGGACTTTAGTGTCACCCACGTGGTTGGGCTTAGTATTGTAAGTTTTTGTGTGCATGTTACATTAATTGTTTTTGTAATCCCCGTAGATGTCCTAGTGACTAGGACGAAATATAGGAAGTATTAAATTCTATTTTAATTCTTTTTGTAAAAAATCTGTTAAACCTCCAACATAATGTCCTCACAGCACTTAAGCCTCTACACAAGTATATCTGACTTGGGCTTCGTTGTTGTTCTTATTCTTCCATTTTCTCTCACTTCCTCAATAATCCAGGGCTTCCTTCCTCTCCTCTCTGTCTCACCCAGAAGACATTTAGCACATTCCTTGATTTTCTCTCTTAAATCAGTCCAGATTACTTCTTAGAGGTCTATCAGTAAATATTGCTGATCTTATTTTTTAGTTCAGCTTGATATTTCTCTCTGATATCTTTTCTTTTTAGTCCATCACTTCTTATTTTTCTAGTTGCAATTTCTTTATTTATTCGTTTTAATCTGATTTTTGCTTTGTGAGCAGGTTATGGTCACTATTGCAGTCTGCTCTAGGATAAGTTTTTGCATTTTTTTTATTACATTTCTATATCTTGAGTTAATTAGAATGTAATCAATCTGATTTCTCATTTCTTCACCTCTCTGTCCAGGTGCTCTCCAAGTATATGGTCTTCTCTTGTTTTGTTGAAACCAGGTGTTCGTCACATCAATTTGTGTCTTCTACAAAACTCCACCAGTCTGTCTCCCCTTTCATTTCTTTCTCCTAAGCCCCAAGGGCCTGCCAGACCATCTTCTCTTCCTTTCCCTATCTTTGCATTCATATCTCCCATTACTATCAGTATATCTCTGTTATTTTTCACATGTAAACATTCCTCTATTTGTTGATAGATCTCTTTGACTTCTTCATCTGTATGATCTGTTGTAGGCAAGTATGCTTGAATTATAAGGATATTCCTAGGTTTGGCTTTTATTTTCAAAGCAGTCACTCTTTGAGATCTCTGCCAATATCCCTCTGCCATGTTGGTTATCCAACATTATTCCAACATGCCCTTTGATGTTTTTCACCTCCTGAGTAAATAAATCTAAATCCATCATCTGTTCTTATATCTCCTTTCCCTTTCCATCTAACCCTCTGAGATTCCAAGAATTGATATCTTCATCATTTCTCTGATCACATTGGCCATATATCCTGCGTGATACATTGAGTTAACATTCCAGGTGCCTATATTTGTATTTTCCTTGAGGTTCATCTTCTTATGTTGTGCCCTGACATCAGCTCCAGAACTTCCAGGAGGCTTTTATCCTGCAGCATCATTTGAAGTCTTATCCTCACTGAACTCCAACACAGATCTACAAAACCCCCTCCCTGGTAGCATATTTTGCACGAGATCAGACCCAGGAGTTTTATCTGTTCTTGTGCATAATTCATTCTTCCTATCTTGACTTGTTCATCATTATTTGGAGAAAGGAAAAAAAAAAAAGTATGCATGGTGGTTTTCCATTGCCTTCCATGCAGCTTAGTGGGTTGGACATTTTCTTCCAACCAGATGTAATGGTTATACCGCCATGACTCGGTATCTTCAGCCCAGGTACCCCAGGATCGCCAGTTACCATGCACACCTAGGTGTGCACCTGGGGAATACCGAAATATAGGAAGCATTAATTAAAGTTTTTAATTAATCTTCTATTATGCATTGTCTTTCCCTAAAATCTTACAGTTATGTAACTCCTGTTCTGAAAAACTTAGTCATTTTGAAATTTTAAAGTCTCATGAAATCCAGACCAGTTATTTCATTTTGTTTCTAAATGTTTGTGGCATTAGCAACTTGATGTGTCTATACATCTTGCAAAACTTTTTAAGACATACCTAGAAAGAATAAACGCTGTCTCGCATATGTTGTGTATCAGCAAATAGTTGCTTGTCCACATGTCTCTTCCACATTGGAAAGGCGTACTTTTACTAAGTTTTCAATATATATGGCATGCTAGTTTCAATTTTTTCAATAGAATTTTATTTGCCAAATTAATATTTGTGAACTGTCTTAATGATATAGAAAATCTCTCAAATGTAATTCTAGTTTCAAGTTTATATATAAATCTTTGTTTTCATTCTATAAATCGATTGATTTTTGCAGCTGAAAATTTGAAATGGATTGTATTTATTTAGATACCATATTTAGTCATGCAGTAGAACTTTTGCTTCGTTTGCTCTATGCAGTATAGTATACAGGATAATTTTCATTCTAGTTGTGTTCTCTAATTACATTAATTACTCCAATTGTCACTTAATACATAGTACATAGACTCTAAATGTCTTTGTACTATATTACTATATTTAGTGATACAATAGAAACTTCTTTGTTCTTTTATCTGTGCAGTATGAATGGTGTGTGTGTTTAGGAGATGGTGTTTGCTATACAGGAACATCTTCATTTCAGTCTTAAGAAAGAATGAACATGGTAAGTAAATATGTTTATTCCTGGGAATTCTTATGTTCTACAAGAAAAATGATTTATTTTTCTTGTCAAGCATAAGATTCATATCTTTTACAAGAAAAAAAAAACTGCATCTGGTAATATCCAACGAAATATTAGTATAGCCATGATTTATTACTATATTAAAAAAAAAAGTGTAAACTTGATCATAACAGTCACAATCATTACTGAATGAAAAATTTCTTAAGCAGAATTAAAAAATTAAATAAATCCACATAATAAGCACAATACCTCCCCTTGGCCATTTTTCTCTGTCATCACCTATTCCATAATTTTCTCCATATTCAAATACTCCCCTTGCATTCCAGGCCATTCCTTTCTTGACTGCTAACACATTCACTTCTGCTTCTAGCAATCTATCCTTCTCATGCAGTCTTCCTAGCCACCCTGACTCCCACTATTCACTTCTCCATTCAAAATCCTTTGTTCTCCTACCCTACTCTCCTGCTCTTCCCCTCTTACTTCCTCAGATCTTCTATTCACTGCAGTCATTACTCTCCCTTGCACAACAATCTTTTCAATTAACTCGCACCAAAACTATTTAAATGCAGTCCATCACTGTTTTGTAGTTCCTGCTTTGCTCAAACTCATCCCACACATTCACAAACTACATTCCTTTCTGTTCTCTTATCTTTACTAATATACTATTCATGATCTTTGCTTGCTATCTCAGCTCATCACTGTCATACCTGGCCACACGCTATCTTTCCTACCACACTGTTATCTTTCATGCTCCTCAATAACCTCCTGATATCTGTCCCCACTCCTTGTTCCCAACCAAATTGTTTGTTCCTTCTATAACTCCTTTTCTTACACTCTCCTCATATCCGATGCTTTGATCACTCTGTTCATTTTGTGTATGGGAATTAACTTTTGCACCCTCTTAATCACAACACGTCTAAAAATTGAATTGCCATACAACACCACTCTTGATTATTCATTACCTGCTTTATGTGATTGTCTGTGAAAATACTAGTGGTGGTGGACAGTATATGGCGTAGATGATGTGGTTGGTGGATGAGGCTAAGTGGTGGAGACGGAGAGTTATAGAGTAGGTGCCCTCCCTCGATGAGTCTTTGGACTCCCTGGAGGTGTCAAATAATAATAAAAAATAATAATATGACCTGGCCTTCTTACTTCCTCACCCTTGTGGCCATATCTACAGTTTTCCTCATTTTGCTCTGCATACAATTCATCTCTTGCCTCATCTTCACCAACTCTGCTTTCAAGCCTTACATTATTTTTTGCTGTCATTCACTATCTTGCTATTGGTTGCTCTCTTTCTCATGCTCTATCTTACCACCAGTTGTGTTCTTAGGCTTGCTTGCTTCCATACCTTCACTACTTATGGTCTTGTGCTCTCCCTTACAAGAATGTGAGCTGTCTATTACAGCTCACATTCTTGTACTCCACACTGTCTTTCACCCTTTGTTCTGCATCACTTACTTCACAATTTTTATCTCCACTTATCATCACCAATGCTGCTTTCAAGTCTTGCATCAATTTTTCATTGCCATTCACACTCATTACCTTGCCATCTATTATACTCCCTTTCTTGCCATCAGTCTTGCTTGTTATCTTACCATCAGTTACTCTTCCCACCAGTCTTACTTGCTTTCTTCCTTGCCTACAATGTCTGTTGCTCCCCTTTCTGCCTACTTCTTCTCTGCACTGGTTTTATTCCAGATTCTCTACTCTGGTTCAAAGAAACTCTCATAGTCCATCAGTATGTCACACTTCTTACATATCTATACTCCTTCACTTCTCTTATTCAACCTTTCCACCTAAACATCCTTAACATTTCCCCTTACACATACTTATTACATTCATGGCAAATATATCATCCTTGAAAAATCCACTACTCAAGTTATTCTTTTGCACTGACCTTATTCTTGCTGCTGTCATCTTGTCTCAGAACATAACTCAACTGAACACCATTTATGTGTTAGCTGTTACACAACTAAATTAATGCAATTCACTGATGTGAAATTGATGTTTGGAAAATCTAATGAAACAAATTAAAAAAATTATGATTGGATTGGGAGTTGTATTACTTAAGAGTTGAAGATTTGTAAGATCGGATGAGACCTCCACTTTGACAATGCAGAATGCTGGGAACTAACCTTTGGCTCATTGCCCTGTTCTCATCTTTTCATGGTATACCCCATTATGTATCTACTTGGAGGTACAGTGAATGGAAGGATGGGCTAGCAGTATGGAACTTAGCTGACTAAACACTGCAACTACATATACATTTTTATGGTGAAACATAATCAGTGATGTTGCCTGTTCACCAGGGAAAAATCGGCTTGAACAGTGAAAGCCATCCTGGAACAGATTCAACAAAATTTATGACCCTCATGATTTTTCTAGTGTGTTCCATGAAGATGTACAACAGAAAACAATACTGATAAAATTAGATCTTTTAAATAAAATTAAAACTGATAAAATGAGACAAAATTTACGACTAGTATGATTTTTTTCTAGTGTGCTCCTTGAGGATGTATGCCAGAAACAATGCTGATAAAATTAGATCTTCATTCAGAAGTAAACAGCAACCACAACAAAAACAAGTCATAAAGATTAACTACTTTGTGGAAACTTTGGCATTTTTTTGGTCTTTTTTTATAAATTTTTTTGTGAAAAGAAATAATAATAATGAAAAGTACTTAACATTTTTGAGATAGTGTAATTGAAAGGAACTCCCAGGATTTCTTATATTACAGAAAATTTCCACCATAATTTTGCATGCCAGGATACACAGGCCCCTGTATGCTTAAGTTAGTTTCTGTATCTTAAAAAAAAAAAAAAAGAATAAACATTGGTAATTCATTTTTTAGGCAGCATTATTATAAGGTTAGATGCATTTCTTCAAAATTGTAATATGATAATTAATATGGTTTCATATATATAAAAGAATTTTTATATATGTAAAATATTTGTACAATGCATTTGATGTATATCATACATATAATATATTATACTTTTTTTTTTATTAGAGAAGAATTTTATAACAACAAAACTGGTGAGCTATATAAGGAAGATGATGTGCTTACGAGACCAGTGTTGGCCAACACTTTAGAAATTTTAGCTGAAAAAGGAGCAGATGAACTTTACAGTGGTGAACTTGCAGAAAAACTTTATGAGGATATTCAAAAATGTGGTAAAAATGTGTTATCTAAATATTTAAATTCTGTTTGAAAATAGAAAAAAAAATCTGCTGTTTCTGTTTTTATTTGTGGGAAATTGAGATTTTTTTATATAAAATGCAGTGAAGGCTATTGCTTGAGCAAGTAATGAGTTCATTAGTAGAGGGTAGCTTTAGCTGTCCTCAGCTAATTAATAGGCATTCAACTCACAAAAGGCTATAAACATTAACATTATTGAGCTTTGTTCTGGAGACTAAACATGGAACTCTTTCAAACCACTATTTCTTCTACTAAGCAGGCTGATGGTTTTACACTAGGCATGTAAATCATCTATGATCAAAAGATATTGATAAACATCCATCACAGTGGGATTTGAACTTGCAGCCTATTGGTAGAAGAGATTCTAATTGGTCATTTAGTTGATTGTATTTATATAATATTAATTTTTTTTAATTTTAACTAATTATTTTTTTCTTTTGTATTCAGATAGATACCTTTTTTAATGTTTCAAAAACCTGAACATAATCTGTATGTTATAATATTTTTTAAAATGAAGATGTGAAGACTTAGATATAAATGAGATGACAGGAATTCATATTTTTTTAACAAGAATAAAGGTTATATGAACTTATTATATGAATATAATATATTCATATGAATATAAAAAATTATAAAGAAGTATCTTTGAGAAGTTATAACTATTTATAACTTATAACTCAAATGAGAAGTTCAAGATTTACTAAGACTTCCAGATGTCTTGCAAAATGAAGCACTGTTTCCTATTTTAAGTATTGTGTAAACATATGACAACCCCATTCTTTGAAAATCCTCAGTATGAAGTTATTGATAAGAAAAGCACATCACCGTGAATTCCTCGCATTTATTTTCATAGTGGAATGAAATGAAGAGAAGGAACATCCATTGAGGCAGATGCTCCTGGACATGCTATCCATACAAGAGCATCCAGTGCAATGTAAATGGCAACAAGATTGTACACTAGCTTATCAGGAAACTTCCTGATCTCTGATTAGAAACGTTTAAAGTAAAAAATAAAGTAAATAAAGAAATCAAAGTATATCTTTAGATGTCAACTCACCCCTCTAAAATGAATGTTCTATGTGAAAGATATATACATGTGAAAGTACAGCCTTGCTTTATATATGCAAAACATGCAAAAATATATATGTGAAATGTGCAACAAAATTTTAATTAATAACAATACCTTTTTTTTAAAAAAAAAAATAAGTACTTGAAGTAAAAGTAATTCAGAATTTTAAAAAATTACATGATACAGTATTTTGTAACAATGTAAGTTATCAGTATTAATGAGTTCATGTCTCAAATATGAATTAATAGATTTTAATCAAGTGTAAATGGAAAGTACACATACTAGCCACTGAATTAGAAACTCAGATTTGATGGAGGACTTTGCTCTTGAATCTGTTTTTCTAACATGCCCCATATGTTCTCAATAGGGCTTGGATCTGGGCTTTGTGGTGTCCAGGAAAGATGGTGGAAATAGCTGTCATGCTTGCTGAGCCACTGCTGAACAATTCTTACATGATGAAGAGTAACATTATCATACATGAAACAACCATCACCTGCTGGATAAAAAGTCAACATTACAGGATGGACTTGATTGGCAACAATGTTCAAATATTTCTTGGAGTACACCCAACCTTCCAGCAATATCATGGGACTTCTGTCCCAACAGAACATGTCCCACACCATGACACCACCTCCAAAACCTTCAGTTATGCTGACAAGGCAAACTGGGGCTGCTGCCAAACTCTCTGCCTACCATCAGTACAAAACAAGGTATACTGTGTGAGTCACAGTATACCTTGTTATAATGGTATGCTGCAGGGGTGATTTATGTCTTATATGTTTATATCATTTAACATATGAATTGTGTATTTCATTTATTAATGATATTGGTAATGATTTAAATGCAGATATGAATTGTTTGTGGGTGATACAAAGTTGGAGAGAATAATTGAGCAGATGTGGCTTTACAAGTAGATTTTAATAGACTGTCTTAAGTGGGATGCTAATTTAGTATATACTTTTTGAAATTTGGAAGATGCAAACAGGCAGAGGAAGCAGCATACTAAGAGAATTAAATTTTTGGACTTCTTAAGAGACAACTATCTTTTGCAGCATGTGATTAAGAGGATCAAGAATTTTGGACTTTTATGACTGATGTCATACCTGCCACCAGTTGGTAAGAGTGACCATGTAATTCTAACTTGGAGAATGAATAGTCATTAAGTATTATTTGTAAAGTATGTGGAATTATAAGGCAGTATAGTGGATAAAAGAATTCAAAAGAAAGAGGTTGGCAGTTCATGGGAGATACTTAAGAAACAATTGATGATATCAGTGACAGATTGTATCCTTAGGTGAAGAAGATAAAGCAGTTTACAATAAAATAGATGACTGCAGCAATCAAACAGTAATTGCAGATGAAAAGGAAGTTATAGAAAGCATGAGAAAGAGAGGTGGAGAACAGTTGTCATGAGGAATATAAGGCTTGGTTAAGAAAGTGATTAGTATAGTATGGAGGGAAAAAAATTAGAATACGAGAGAAGATTAGCACTGCAGTCCAAAGAGAATCCTGAGGTTTTTTTTTCATTGTAGCCACAAAGAGGAAAAATGATTGTTTATAGATTACCCTGGATCTCTTCCTCACTAGTTACCTATCTAAGTACTCTGTGAATGTTGTCTGTGTTCTAGGCAGCTCAGACCACAATCTAGTGCAGATCTTTTTCCCCAGTGGAGCAACACATAAACAATGACTTGCATCTACACATGGTATGGCATACTACTATAAATCCAAATGGGATGATCTTTGCAACTTCTACCTCATTTTTTTAATCAGATTACTGTTTCCATCTATCCAAGACAAACCTATGTGCAGAACAGATCACTGAAATAGATTTGTCTTGGATAGCTGGAAACAGTAGTCTGGAAACATTTATTCCCTGCTCCACCCTAAACTAAATTCCCATCCCTTATCTAAGCCCTACAGCTGTACAAAAGAAGTCAGGCATACCTCAACTGGCTTGCATCCAAAACTCCATCTTCCTGTACTGTTTACTTCAAAGCCTGGAAATAGTACCACATTGAAAACTGACCTGGAGAGATCTAAAAGCAGGAAATTGGCATCCTGTCTAAACAGTAGCCGTGCCTTCTGGGCTCTAGTCAAAGCTATTAGCTGTAACTTCTGCCCAGCGCTCCTCCCACCATTACACCCAAATGGTACAACTGCATCATTACCCACAGAAAAAAAAGCCAATCTCCTGGCTTCCTACTTCTCCAATTCTTGCATAGTGGATCATGGATGAACAATGGCCATAAATACTTTTATGGCCATTGTTCATCTGAATTGGCATCAATTATTCCCCCACCTTTTGCCAAATCTCTCTGAATGTGTGCAGCAGCCAATCAACACTCTCTCACATTTCAACTTCAAACCCACAGAATAAATTTCTCCTCCTCTTCATTCATCACTTTTACTTCTGCTCTCTGAAACACAGTGTACCACCTTGTGTTTCCCAAGGAATGCAGTCCACAGCTTTTCAAGTAAAATGTGAACAAGTTTCCTTATTGTCCATCCACGGTACTAGTGCACTATAGTTGACCAACCTCTCATGAATGGGTTCTCCATTAAAAAAAATAACTTGGGTGACCAGTGCAGATGACATAATTGAGCTATTTAAGGATCACTTTATTATTGTATGCTCACAGTTCATAGAACCCGGTCTGGCAGATTGCCAAGAAAAGTCATTTCATGCTGAAGGGAAGAAAGAAATAAAGGATGTACGAATTGGTCACCAACATGCAAAATCACATGCTTTATATGTAAAATTTTCCAACTGTTATATAAGCATAATACTTACCACTTTAAAAACTACAATATTCATAAAAGAAAAGCTAATTTTCTGACGTGTAATAATAAACAACTCATCCCACAGGACAAATTGATTACCCTATTATTCGAATGGATTCTTCTTCTTGTGATATGTGCACAAGTGTCAAAGGTCTCATATCTGTGAGCGTACGGTAGTGTTTCATCCTGGTAAAGCAGGTTTTATTCTAAGAGGGGATAAGGAAGGATGAAGCATTAGAACTGAATGAAGAGGATGTATTTTGTATGCTAGATCTCAGTAAGAGAGGGACTAGAAGGAATTTCACCACATTTTAAGGGAAGCTGTGGAACTTTTATCAAATGATACTGGGGAGATTCTTCTGTGGTAGAGGGGGGGAGGAACAAGGACAAAAGACCATCTCTGGAAGTTGCAAAAGGAAATAGTAAGAGGGCAAGAAGTGAGTTTTTTGCATAAAGAGTGGTAATAGGTACGTGGAATGCTACCTGATAACATAGTAGAAATGCAAATGGTGATGAGTATGATACTTTGTGTCGTCTAGCAGAAACTGGTAGTAATAATTCCACATTAACAGGTTGCTATTTAATGAAATTTAGTGTTTAGGACTACTGTTAGTTTGTTAAATTGTTTCAATTTTCATTTCAATTAGACCATCTGTAGTGGCTGAAACAAAACATATGCATAGAATATTGTAAATAAAAATTAGGTTGTGTCATAAATGTGCTCATTCGTTAATGGTCTTTAGTTTTATAAAAGCAGTTACTCATTCGAGTACTTTGAATCATATAAATTTGCCTCTGACTTGATAGTTTGAAAAAGTAGAAATTCTGACATTCAAGAATTCAGCTTGAAGCAATTTTAAACTTCATTATGTGTTAAATAGGTATGAGCCTTCTAAGCCTAATATTTATTTAGTTATATGAAAAAATTAGTTTGAAATACATTAGAACTTGTTTCACTACGTTTCCAAAACTTCGATCAATATTAAATAGATCTAAAATAAAACATCTCCCTCTCCAGTATTCAGGAATATACAAGATCTTGTGTGAATGTGGCAAACCATATTACGGTCAGATAGCTAAATCTATCCTTTTACATATTGAGGAACACAGAAGAGACATATCCTACAATAGGACCAGGGCCAGCGCTCTCTCAAGCCACGTTCTCTTCTATATTAACTCGGATGAAGGCGTTCAACACCTCGTAGACTGGCCGCAAACTTATCATATTCATAGATGTTATGATGAGCTCGAAAGGAAGATAGTCGAATCTAAAGAAATATCCCTTGATTCATCCCATATAAACAACAGCCTTAGCTACAATCTTTCTGATGCACACATTGCCACTGTCCAATACTGGCGCTCTCGTGACAACTCCTTCATGTAGTCAACTTTGATTGGAATTCCAGCATGCATTCTGTTTTAAACTGTACTTCAGTCTTTTATATTAGTTCTGTTGATGTGATTTTATTCTGTCTGTTATTTTACATAATTCTTTGTCTTTGATACCTGAAGAAGTTGAATTTTGTTCAACGAAACTAGTAGTATCTCAGCATTAAACTTTATTTTTTTTATTCTCGATATTATAGTCATTCAAGCTAATTTTTTCATAACATTATCTACCGAGTAAATATGTACGCATATATATATATATATATATATATATATATATATATTCACTAATACTTTTAAACATTCTCGGTCTTGAGTCCAACTGAATTGCAAATATACAGACTGTGCTTTGACCTGGAAGGCATATTAAAAGACTGACTGACGTGCAGAAATAGAAATTGAAGCATACAGAATCTCATGAAATTTCAATTCATAAAAAAAGGAAATTCTTCTTCTGAAATTCATGACCAAAGATTATTTAATAAAAACTTTTTTGAATAATCATCCATTGCACGAGTTTCAAATTCTTGACACCAAGAGATAGCATGTATATGTACACGCACACACACAAACTGTCACTTCTAAATGAAACTAGCTTACTAACCTTCAGTTTTCTGGCATCCTAGGTGAAATTTGAATCCTGATATTTCTGATTGAAGGTCAAATGTCACAGCAGCTTTATAGCGGCACTAAAAAGAGCAACTGCAAGAGAATCAAAGTATGTGTTAGTCTTATGTGATAAATGCTTGATGGTAAATATTAATCTATGTAATTATTATACAGGAATCTCCATGGAGTCCGGAGACTCATCCTGGGAGATCCACAAACTTTTATACACATAAAATTTATCATACCTCTCCTTAAACTCATTCACTGTGAGGACACTCAACTAATTCTTGCAGTCTATACCACTCATTCACCCATATCCACCCAAAAAATCTAGTTCACACACCCATACAAATCGCACTCTTACACAATTTCCATGAATGACCCCTAGTTCTCTTTTCATTTGTCATGTTGAAAAATTCCCTTTGTGTAAACATTATAAAACCCATTTAATATCTTATAACTTTCAATCTTGTTCCCTCTTTTCTTCCTATCAACTGAACTTTACAACCCACATGCCTCCAACTTACCCTCATAGGAAGCATTCGACATACCTGTAATCACTAATTTAATAAGCCGAAAGGCCATTTTACCAGCGAACATGTTAATAGAAAGGGGGAGGATAGTAAATCCCTTTGTTTTTATGGCCGGGCATGAAACTCGGATCGAAATCCATAGAGTTTCATGCCGAAAAAACTATCGGCGAGCCCAAGTGTAAATGATCACTTGGGTAGTACAACACCGGGGCAACTCCATGCAAAGGTGGAGCAAGCTCCATCACTAACTTTAATATTCTCTCATAATGTAAAACCCAGCTTCTAAGAGATGTATATATATTGTTTTACATTATGAGAAGAGGTCACTACCCAGACCGGTTTCAACCTTTTTTGAGGTCTCATCAGTGAGTTGGTAGACCTGGAATATCAAGGTTTTAAGTGAACACGAACTTGCATACCTCTACTATCGAATTGCCGAAGTGGTGTACTCCTATATTTATTGTTAATTACTAATTTAATAAGCCGAAAGGCCATTTTACCGGCAAACATGTTAATAGAAAGGGGGATGGTAAATCCCTTTATGTTTTTATGGCCGGGTATCATTTACACTTGGGCTCACCGATAGTTTTTTCGGCATGAAACTCTATGGATTTCAATCCGAGTTTCGTACCTGGCCATAAAAACATAAAGGGATTTACCATCCCCCTTTCTATTAACATGTTCGCCGGTAAAATGGCCTTTCGGCTTATTAAATTAGTAATTAACAATAAATATAGGAGTACACCACTTCGGCAATTCGATAGTAGAGGTATATAAGTTCGTGTTCACTTAAAACCTTGATATTCCAGGTCTACCTACTCACTGATGAGACCTCAAAAAAGGTTGAAACTGGTCTGGGTAGTGACCTCTTCTCATAATGTAAAACAATATATATACATCCCTTAGGAGCTGGGTTTTACATTATAAGAGAATATTAAAGTTAGTGACGGAGCTTGCTCCACCTTTGCATGGAGTTGCCCTGGTGTTGTACTACCCCAAGTGATCATTTACACTTGGGCTCGCCGATTGTTTTTTCGGCATGAAACTCTATGGATTTCGATCCGAGTTTCGTACCCAGCCATAAAAATATAAAGAGATTTACCATCCCCCTTTCTATTATACCTGTAATCAGCTTGGTCACTCTTCTCTGAATAAGAAAGAAATTAGTCAACATACTAAATTAGCTATTACAATACAGTGTTCAAACCAGTTTTAACTTATGGATCCGAGAGCTAGGTTAAAAATAAACCGCTTGATCAAAGACTAGAGGCTACAGATATGAGTTCTGAGAAATTATGGGAGTGAACAGAATCATATTAAAAATGAAGGTATTAGAAATGAACTGGACGTTGTTAGCATTCAAGAATGAATGAGCAGACCCAATATAAGATGATATGCCTACTTAAATTGAATGGGTGAGGAAAGTGTTAGCAAAGCTAGTGTTTGGTGCCAAGATGGTAGGAAAGAGACTCGGAGGTCAATTTTCTAGGTCAATTGCGGTCAGAAGTGCATTACAAGCAATGTTACATACGACAATATAGTGGAGTATTGACAATTAACAGACTAATTTGAAGGAAAAGGGTTGATAAGAGATTAATAATAACGTAAACTTAATCATGTAGTGCTGTCATAATAACTGGAACACCCCTAGAGAGTATATATGAGGAAATTGATAACTATGAAAAGCTATAGTTATCACCTATTCTTGAGTAGGTGTTGTTTTTAGCAGTTATGCTGTTTGGACTTTAAAACAAACTTAATTAGTAAAACTAAAATTATATATAAATCAGATTAATATTTCACTTCTTGTATTATAGTTAGATTTAATACTGAGCATTTATTAATGCAGTGCGTTAACCGATATCTCAGAAATTAGTATTATCTTATTTCAGGCGGAATAATTACTCTGGAAGATCTGAAAAGCTACCAAGCTAAGCTTAAGCCAGCTTTGAAGGTACCAATGAAAGATGGATATACATTTTATACTACTCCTCCACCAGGAAGTGGAATTGTTCTAGCATATATTTTAAATATTTTAAATGGATATAACATCAATGCTAGTCATGTTACTGAGGTAGATGATGCTGTTCTTACTTACCACCGAATAATTGAGGCTTTTAAGTTTGGATTTGCTAAACGATCTGGTTTGGGAGATGAGGACTATGTCAATGTTACCGAGGTAAATAAAATATGTATTTTTGATTTGTACAAAATTTTTATATTTTTTGACAAAGTTAAAAATAGTTGTTTTTGTACCCAAATTGGAGGTTCCAAAGACTGATTTAAAATCAAATTTTTTTTTCTCATCTTCTCACAAAAGATTTTTCAAACTTGGATTCGTATAAATGTAAAAGAGTAATTTTCCTCAACAAAAAGCAATTGAAATAGCTATTAAAAGTTTACCCTACCCCAAGAATATTTTTGATTACATCACCCTTCTGAATAAATATCCTTTTCAAATGATATGGTTGTTATACATTAAGACATCAAAAATCAAACCCTTAGAGGATAAATGGCTGTGAAATGTTTAGGCAAATAGATCTATTAATTAAAATAAAGATCATTATCAAGGTTTTAATTATGTGAATGTAAATTAATAGGAGGAAACAGAATGTGAAATTAAGGAAAGTAAATTTTTTATTTCTGAGGGATAAACAGCCTTTGGTAGTACGTAGCTGAACATAAGAGTTAAGTTTTGTATTTAGATGGTGAAATCAGATATAATTGTGAATAAGTGTAGATTCTTTCCCAGTTGGCAATAATGATCACATAATATTGACCTTGGATGTGACCAAAATATATGAAGACTGCATGAAAGATGACTATGAAAGGTTCAGAAAGCAGTTTGAGGAATATTGTGGAATAAAGTGGTGTCATGTAATAATAAGGAAGTAGGAGTAAAAGGGATTAATATTTTTCAAATTTGGATTGTTATTATGATTGGAGCAATGAAATCTATGAGGCAAGTATAAGATAAATGGAATTTAAAAAAATGCATAAATGATTGTTTAAGTAATTATTTCTAATAACATCAGGGTTATGTCTTTTAATTGTGTATACTTTCTGACAGTTTTTGCACGATTGGGAGATTTGAACATTAAATATTTGACAGTATCAGTATGCTCGACTTTCTATCAAGAATTAGAAAATTAAGTGTGTGTAAAATGAAGAGTAAATTTAAGCAAGTAGTCTGAAGAAAACAAGCCAGCAAGGCCAAAAGAAATCTTAGGAGTTGATTTTTACTCCTAAGAGAGTTGTTACTTGGTGAGTAAAAGGAGGAATGGCAATAGAAGGATTACTTTGACAAGAGACATTAGTTAGATACCACTGCAGAAGATATAGGGAAGTTATTTAAAGATCATTTCACAGTGACTCAACTATCATTATAACAAGTTCTTCCTACTATAAGCGAGTAAATTTACTTAGTAGGAAACTACAGAAAACTCCTGGTCAGAGTCTAGTAACTTCACTGCTATCCTAAACGAAATTCACTATAACAAATCCTGTGTTGTAACAAATTATTTCTCTTTCTGTTTGAATTTGTTAGTGAGAGTAACTGTATTAAAATATCTCATACTGGAAATGGTTGTATGAATTCCTATGTTTTTATATATATTGTGCTTTTTTGTAAAACAGTAGATGACAGTATTCATTCTTTGCTAGCAGAAAAAACTGAAAATTAAGACTATATGAAAAAAAGCTAAAAAATTATTTGGTATTTTTACTTCATAGTGCAACAATCTTTCAAGAATAAGAACAGCAAATTATACAACAGTATATAAAAATTTTATATGGCAAATATCTTAAGAACAAATGCAGAGAAAATTGTAAATTTCATTAAATGACTAAATTTATTTACATACTAGGTAAACATAACTTAATGAATATTGCAAATTTCTAATATATGTACCTCATCTGTATACGAGGTGGTATCAAAAAGTTTCAAGACTAGTTTTGTAACATGCCAACAGATGGCAGCACAAGGCTGCACACACAGTCACAGGGAGCACCAACTTTCATAAGTCAGTGTGCCAAAAGACATAGTCCTGTGTACATTGGGAGCTGTGCAACTGGTGCTATTCTGAATATTTTCTATTCAGAATAGCACCAGTTACATTACCACGTCTGTAATTTCATCATGAGCATTGTGCATCAAGAATTCATCCCCGGGGCCAGACCGTCAATAGTGAGTTCTACTGCCGGGTTTTAAGGCGTCTGAGGGAAGACATTCGTCGAAAGCATCCGGATCTGTGGCGCACAAAAAACTGGATGCTCCATGACGACAATGCACTTGTCATCACGCTATCCTAATATGTGAGTTTCTTGCCGGAAACAACATGATCTCACTTCCGCACTCACCCTACTCACCAGATTGCACTCCTGCAGACTTCGCCCTCTTCCCGAAGATGAAGATCCAGCTCAAAGGTTACCGTTTTTACACCATTGCGGAGATCCAGCACGAATCGCAGAAAGTGCTTGACACGCTTCGAAAAGAAGACTTCCAGGACACATTCCAGAAGTGGCACGAATGCTGGGAGTACTGTATTACTATGCAAGGGGACTATTTTGAAGGTGATAGTGTGTAAATGTAGATAAATAAAGTAATTTCTCGTAAACAGAGCTAGTCTCGAAACTTTTTGATACCACCTCGTATCACATCGCTGTTAATAAAGGTACCAGTACACTATACTGTTGTGCACCAACTGAAAGAAGCACCATCATCAATTTCCTGATATGTACTCCCAAAGGGTATTCAGGTTACTATAAAAGCACTACATGAACAAGCTTACATCATTATTAATCTCCTATCCACAATTTTCCTCCAAATTAGTCTTTTTACTTGTCAGCATTCCAATATTGTTATATCTGACATTTTGAGCTTCTAAGGCACTTCTGACTGAATCAATCCTGAATTCTCTGGGTCTCTTTTTTGCCATCTTGGCATCAAACATCTTTTGCTAGCTTTTCCTTATCAATTGTATTTAAGTGGCCATATAACACCTTAGATTAGCTCTGCTCACATGTTCTTGAATGTAACAATATCACTTTCCTTTCTAATATTTTCATTTTTAATATGATTCTGCCATTGATGCCTTCTGTTCACCCCCCTAATTTTTTCAGAACATTCATATCTGTGGTCTTTAGTCTTCAACCAAGTGCTTTATTTCTAACCCAACTCTCAGATTCATAATTTAAAACTGGTTTGAACATTTCTTGTATACTACTAGTTTGGTGTTTTGGCTAATATCTATTATTCCATATAAATGTATTCAGTTAGCTATCCACTTACAGGATTTGTTTATGTTGTACATTTCCAGATTTAACTTGTCATCTTCACTGATACAGCTGAAGTTTTCTGTATTCCTGTCTATTTTCAATGTTTTGGTCTTTTTATTACCGATTTTCCTGCCAAATTTGTTATAACTATTATTCAATTTAGTTAGAGAATCCTGGAGACTTGCACTAGATGTGATAGGAATATAGCATCATCTACAAAAAGCAAAGAGCAATGTGTGATATCTCAGATTCTGATATTCAGGTTTAATGCCACTTTCTTTCATAATGGAGTCCATATAATGTACATCCTTGTCTTGCACCTGATTTTGCATCCAATCATCCTCGTGTATTTCTTTCAATTTTAATTGCTGACTTGCAGCTTAAAATTTCTCAACTATTTGTCTCAAAGTAAAAAACAACCTCTGTTTGGCCTGAACTCAGCTTGTTCAAGTTCCTCTTCCACAATCCTTCTCAACCTTTTTTTCAAGTATGCTTACATAAATCTTATCTGGAATACTTAGCAGAGAAATTCCTCTGCAATGCTCACATTCAGTTTTATTCCCTTTTTTATAGATGGGTACTATGAAAGCTCTGCTCCATTCATCCAACTTCAGATCCCTGTCCACCACCACCACTCCAATGTCTTATCTCCTCAGTTTCTTCCAAAATTTTCCCACCAAGTGTATACTTTGCATCCTATTGTTGCATACAAATTTCAGAACCTTACTGTTGCCTGCTCATACAATGTATTCAAGTCCTACTGTAAGGCCACAATATCTGCTTGATTCCTCATCACTCTTCCCAATTTTGCATCATATTCAAACAGTTGTATATCACCAATTAAACCTGTTCCAATATAAGTAATATACAAATTACATAACAATGGTTCCAAAACTGACCCTTGCAGCACAGTACTAGTGACTTTCCTCTTTTGAGATAGTTCCCTCCCTGATACACAACTTGGTGATACCTATCAGAAAGGTATCACCTATTCAACTCACTAGCCTGTCATCCAGTCACAACTGCTTCAGTTTAGTTGACCAACCTGTGGTGTGGAAAGCTATCAAAAGCTTTTGCAAAATCTAACTAGACCAGTGTATATGCATCTCTCCTGTTGAATACATTCATCACTATGTTATAATGCATAAGCAAGTCTGTAAAACATGACCTCCCTTTAACAAAAATGTTGACAAGTAAAAAATACCACTGCTATCAACCTTTTGTATCCTATATCCCACCAACCTCTCCAATACTCTAACCACAACTCCAGATATACAGATCGGTCTATAATTTGTTGCCTTAGCCTCATTACCATACTTTGTGAAGTGTAACAATTTTGCCTTCCTTCCACTCCTTTGTGACTTGTTGTTGCAAGGCTCTTGTTAAATATGAAGGCCAAGGCTGATGCTAGCTCCTTAGAACATTCCCTCAAGATGTGGTGATATGTCAAGTCCTGTTGTCTTATTGACATCTAGCTTATTTAACTCCTCATATCACTCACCATTCAGTCTTCTCTCATTTCATTCTCTACACTTGAGCTTTTTATTTCATACTGAGGATGAAACACCCTGACAAACTGCTCACTGAACATCTCGACTATATCCTGTGCAGAAATCGCCAATCTCCCACTTTCATCCATTAACAGCATTTTATTATAATCATTCTTCCTTCTACTTGCCACATATCCAAAAAAAAAAACAAAAAAATCGAGGGTTTTTCTTGGCCTGATTTGCTAATTTCTGCTCGCACTGCACTTTTGTTGTCCTTATCAACCGAGTCACTCTCCTGGCCTGCTCTTCATGCAACTCATTCCATATTAACCTGATAACAACTCTTTACCAACTAAATGTCTCAGTTATTTGTATTCTCAGTCTTTGCATTCCCTCAATCTGTCCTCATATTCCACATTCAAAGACCAGTGACGACCTTATCTTTTAGTTTTCATATCATCTTTGATTCCTTTTACAGTACTTTTTCCTCCATTTGTAACCTTTTTCAATAGCATCCAGAACATTTTGCCACCTTCCTGATATTTCTTTTCTATATTTTTACCCATGTCTTTCCCAATTTTTTATTTAGCTACTTTTACACATGGCTTTCTTACATTTTTCTCTGTATTCTTTTAGGGCATCTGCCAACTTATTTGCTAGGAACTTTTGGTCTGCTTTATTCTTTTCTAGAACTGCTTCTTTAATTTCTTGTGTCCAACACAGGATGTTTATTTTTCTATCCTTATAGACAACTTTACCACACAGCTTCTTAGCTGAATTAGTCAATGTCTTCTTCAAAGTTTGCCATTGTTGTTGTTGTTGCTGAACCAAGTGATTACCAATGTTTTAGAAGAAAATTTTCCTTGAATCTCAGCAACAGCTTCATATTGTCCTGACTTTTTTTATTATTGAAAGAATAATAAGAGAAATAGCAGATAAACTTTTCTACAAATGGAGTAGAGCTGTACAATCAGCCATTCAAGAAACAAGCTCTTCTATTATGTCAAACTGGTGCATTACATCCTGATGACATTCATTATGAGATGATAAAACATCTTCAGTCACCTTCTCTGGATCTCCTTCTCTTACTATACAATAGAATACTTAGAGAAAGAGTCTTTGGATTCTTGGAATAAATCAGTCATCACTGCCATCCCAAAACCAGGAAGAATCCTGATTTAACCAGCTCTCTCTATAAAATATTGGAGAAATGAAAATGGAATACTTATAAAAAGCAGTGAACTTCTTTCCAACACACAATGTAGGGTTTGCAGACACCTTCAGCATTGGACCGTTTAGTCTGTTTATAAACATATACAAGAAACGCTTTCATGAAATGAGAACATCTAGTTTCAGTCTGTTTTGACATGGAAAAAGACTATGACACAGCCTGGAGATATGGCATAATAAGAAACTGTAAAAATTCGATGTAGTTTAAAAATATCAAAGTGCTTTACATCGATTTTTTACAGAGGTCAAGTCCCATGAGAATGTTGTAAAAATAACTTGTTTGTCTCTGTATATTTTATACTAGATTTTTGTAAATAACTCTTTAGAAATTAACTGTATATACTCCTTTAATAAGAATATTTTAGAGTGTTAAAAACAAAGGTAATGTTTTGCCACCGGAACTGTATGTAATAGATCCATGGTGGCATAAGAAAGGTTGTTTATGAAATTTTGTGTGTATGTAAAAGGCTTACAAGCTCTGCATGTAAACACATCCGAAGTCAGTCAGAAAGGTTCAAACAACTTTCCGATGGCTGGCAACTTACAATCAAAAGAAAGCGGAAGAGAACAGAAAGTGGGCCGAACTTGAAACTTAAGATGAAAGAATCATGCCGAATTCTTCCAGGGTTACAAACTTTGTGCGAGGTCTCTGAGGAGGCATAATAAAAAGGGACAGAGCCAAGCATATGGGGCTTCCCGGTTCGAGACGTCGCTAGAGAGAGAAGACTTCCAGGCCAGAGAGAGAGGACTTCGAGACGTTGCTGAAGAAGGAAAGGCTTCCAGTCATTGCCAGAGAGAGGGAACAGATTCAGGAGTCCATAAGAGAGTCAGTTGGGTGGCAATTACAGTTTCTTAGAGGTGGGAGTTCAAGCTACTTGAGATGGCAGCCTTCCAGGCATTTTCAGTGAGCCAAAGCAGAGGAGAAAAGGCGATGTAAATTACCCAAATCAACTTCGCTTGGAAGATTTTCTTTTTCACTATGGGAGAACAACCTTTTGCCAGTCGTAGTTCACAGCCCACTATTTTCCTGTTGAGATATATTACTGAAGCCAGACCCTCCTGAGGAAGCTCAAGATCTGAGAATGAAAGAAATGCCATAAGACTGTAGTGAAAGACTTTTGACTGAATGTGCAATGCAGAGTCTTTTGTAAGTTAAAACCTTTTGTATATTCCCTCTCATAGTAGGTTGTAGATGGACTTTTAAGAGATTGTTCAATAGTAGTGAGAATTGTCATTAAGAGAATCGATTGGCATATTGGAAGTTGATATAAAATTTGTAATAACTTAACAGAGAGTTAGCTAACCTCTTTGCAAGTAAACTAGAAGTTTAATAAGTTGAATTTGTAAGCAGAGAGTAAATAAGATTGTGAGTTAAAGTAAATAGATTATAATTTATGCTAAAGATTTTTTAAATGGATAGAGAAAGCAATCTCCCTAATGTTTAAATTCATGCATATTTCATAGTAATGTAAATAAATTGTTTTGTTCTTTTTGTTAAAAGAGTGCTGCCTGTTTGTTTATTTTTACAACTGCACTGTTCCTAAATAAATGGACTTGTGAGCGGGAAACTAAGTGATATAGCGGAAGCGTAAAGTTAAGTAAAAGAATAGACCAAGACTGTTTGTGTAAAGTTTTATTGAAGGAATTTGTGTTAGAGAGAGAGATCTGCCGGCCGTATTATTGAGTTTTATGCTAATTAAATGATATTAGTGGCACAGTCTAAATTAAATAAATTTTCTAGTATCTCAGGCATAAGACTCGTAGTGCGAAAGGTAGATAAACATGGTATGTAATAATATAAGCAAGAAAGATTCAGAGAGAGAAAGCGCGCACAGCAAATCAGAATAACGGTAAAGTATAAAGTAAAGATAAATTAATAATAGTAAGAAACAGCACTTCGTTTGCAAAACCTCTTCAATCTTGGTCTGAGGGGGTGCCTTTTTGTTTTTATTAAAAACTTTCTGTCCAGCTGAGTCTTCCAAGTCCAAGTGGGAAGCGCATTATCTCAGCCATATCATCAAGAACAGGGTGTTCCCCTGGCTTACATGTGACACTTTTTGCTTTCAAAGTTAATTCAATCATTGAACAATTTCTTCTCACAGTAGGGAATGATCTTTATGTGGATGACTTCAAAATTTACTGTCACTCCTATAATACAAGGGTAACTGAAAGCCAACTTTAGCAAGCAGTTGATCGTATCTTTTCATGAGTGCTTGAAAAAGTGTCAATTTCTGCTGAATACATATTTTTCACTCAGATCCTGATTTAAGAATGGGGCAAACAAACTATTATTCAGTAGCACCAGGTGAAGTTCTTGGGACTCATCTTTGACAAAAAATCTTACATTTGTCAATTTAGGGAAAAGTGCAAAAAAGCATTGAATATCCTTCATAGAATGGCATGCAGATCATTGTTCCTTGCTTTGCTTTTATTGTGCACTTAAGTCAAAGCTTGATTCTAGAATCATATATTCATATAGACTTTGAATGGGCGATGTGCAAGAAGCACCAGTAGTTATTTGTAATACTCTAATGATAGTAGGTCCAACTATGGGATTCTGTTCCCAAGTTTACATTTTTGCAAGGGAGAACAGACTGCCTTTGGACTCCTTGAAGGTGTCACATAATAATAATAACATTCCTTCCTGGCAGGTTTGTACTCCTGCAACCTCTCACTGTGCCAACTAAGGAAGTGTCATACTCCATCTGTCTACTTGCAGTTATTTAATGCACACCATGAAAAACATTCTGATTTCCTTCCCATCTATACTGATGGTTCAAGATCTCTGAAAACTTTGTTGGTTATGCTTCTGTGTTTCCTAATTTTATCATATCCAATCAGATCCCACTTGTAACAGCAGTTGAGATCTGAATTGCATTCAACAGCAGAGTTGCATGCAATTCAACTTGTGCATATAAAAGAAAACCAGTATTAAAAGTGTATCATTTATACAGATTTAAGTTGTTGTTTTTTTCAGGCTATGTCATCTCTTGTGTATAATCCACATCTAGTGGTTTGTTGGTTTTTTGAAGTTTTACAACTGTTATACAAATTGATATTTAGCTATGCTGAATTCCCAGCCACATTTAAATTAAGGAAAATGAGACTGCATATGCAGCTACTAGATCAGCTTGCACATTTTCCAGGTACGGTTCCAAATTATATATTGGGTTTTATCGTTTATCCAAGTGTTAGCAAACAAAATTTGCACCTGAAGTACTTTCAGGACTGGGGCAACTCATGGTAAAGGTGGTATAAGTTCTCATCACTTGCCTTAGTATCTCCCATAATGCAAAGCACATCTCCTTGTGGACATGTATAATGCTATGCATTAAGGGAAGGGCCACTATCCAGACTGGTAGCATAGCCAAGCAAAAAAATTTCCATAAACTTATCTCTAATCCATAGAATTTTAATAATAGGGTGTGACACTCTTTGGCAACTCGTATAGGTAAATATGACTTCTCCATTACTTCCACTTTAGTATCACCACCTTTGGGTCTGGCTCCCACTGATGAGACCTCAATATAGGTCGAAACCGGTCTGGGTAGTGGCCCTTCCCTTAATGCATAGCATTATACATGTCCGCAAGGAGATGTGCTTTGCATTATGGGAGATACTAAGGCAAGTGATTAGAACTTATACCACCTTTACCATGAGTTGCCCCAGTCCTGAAAGTACTTCAGGTGCAAACTTTGTTTTCTAACACTTGGATAAAGGATAAAACCCAATATATAATTAGTAGGATAGCCAAGTGAAAAAACTTCCATAAAGGTACAGTTCCAGTCCTGTATACACACCAGATTATAGACAGTTTATAAGATTAAAGAAACTAATAATGTACTGGTCATCATTCCTGGAATCACTTCATAGGTCAGGCTCAATCTCATGCAAAAAAAAATTGCGTGAGATTGAGCCTGAAATTAAACATTGGCAGTCAAGTTGACTTAGAAGCAGAAGAGAGGAAGTTGTTCTTGCTAGACTGCATAGGTCTGTTATCTCATACATTCATATTTCCTGAGATACTAAGGAAATATGAATGTATGAGAATATGAAAATGTGTGCTAACAATCACACATAGATGACCCACCTATGTGTGATTAATGAAACATGCATCTCACCATTCATGTTTTAGTGGAGTCCCAGCATTTCATTTGAGAAAGGAATAGATTTTTTTTTTTACTAATCTCACCGAGCCTTATACACTCGGGAAGATCTTAGCAGACTTGGACAAATTACATGAAGTTTTTAACTTTTTAAAAAGAATTAATTTATACATACACATTTGATTTATAAATTTTATTTATATGTTTCACTGATTTATTTATTATTATTATTTTTTTTTTTTTATTGGATAGCGTATCTGCTCTCCAGCCAAAAGGCTATGGGTTCGAATTCTGCCATGGGCATGGTTCTCTGAATGGTACTATTGTCTGTGAAAATACTAGTGGTGGTGGCCAGTAGATGGTGTTGGTGTAGATGATGGTAGTTGCAATTCGCAACTGTAGTTGGAGGATTGAGTGGTGGAGACTGAGTGGGTGCCCTCCCTCAATCAGCCTTTGTACTCTTTGGAGGTGTCATATAATAATAATAATTATTATTCTGAGTCCTGTAACCTTTTGGTTTAGTGCACTATGACCTTTACTGTCCTTATGCCAGTGCATTTATCAAGAGGCAAATGAAAAGTGGCTTGTTTCTTCTGTTCATAAATCTATCAATAACAGGCTAGCAATCATCCATTTCCCTTTGGACTTCAAAGAACTACTAGGTGTTCCATGCAAACTAAAAATCTGCAGCACTGCAACAATATGGCATGTCCATATTGAAAGCAATGGCTGCCATTAGATGGAGTGCCAATAGTGTAGGCAGATTAAATAATTTTTATAATGTGCCATTTTTCTACTCTTTCACAATAATTTGCATAACTTAGAATTTATGTAAGTCTGGGACTGCCTGTATATTTTTAGATATCTGCATCATATTCAAATATTGTTAAAACTTCTTGACTATACAAGATAATGCACTGTTCTCTGCAAACTAGATATTTCTTTTTAATATGACAAATCATCTTTTCCTATATTTAATAAATGCTACTCTTCAACATGTCTGCATGGTTAGCCTAGTGGCTATGCACTTCACAACCATATGCCTGGGAAAGGAGTGTCCTAGGTTCGATTCCTGTCGATGACATGAGGAGCTTAAGGATCTTCTTCAGCCATAACCAAGTTAGCTGGTCTTGGGCGTGGACAGCACGGTTTTTCCCCAGTTTATCTGGGATTTTTCATCCCACAAGCAGGCAAACCGGCCCCATGAACACACACACGGATACAGTCATGAATATCGCCCTTAGGGGATGCAGCAGAGGAGTGGTGAACTGTCTGCATTAATATGCCAGTAACCCCTGATTAGGAGGAGACCCAACCCGTCCTAGATGGATGAGAAGGATAGGATGGGATTCTTCAGCATGGAGCTACACTTAATGATATCTACTTAGTTGAAAAATTGATTTTTCCTCCTTGCCCTCCAGTGATATAGTAATGTTCAAAGAATTCAAAGGAAAAAATTCTAAATTTAAATGCATCTTATATTTTCAATATAAATGTGGTTCAAGCCTGTGTAGCTCAGTGAAAGTGACTTGTACCCATGGTGCTAGGCAGCCAAAGAAAGTGCATTGGAAGTTCATTTCTAGATGCTGACTAGAGTTTTTCATCCTGTAAACTCAAGAAAATCAGTCGTAGAACCCAAACTATTTCAGAAAGTAAATAATCTGCAGATTACAGACCACAAGATGGCAGCACTTGTCACCCACCTCTCTCCACTGGATTCTGTGTACAATAGTGATAGTGAGCAAAGCTAGCTCTAATTGGCAACCAGTGGAGATTGAATTGTCCCCTCAGTCTCTACTTCTGCAGCGTCTCCCACTTAAGTGAGGTCACTGTTGATGATGAGTCTCCTCCTCATCCTCCTGTCTTGGGCTGTCACCATATCCAAGTTCTTCATTCTCAAGTCCTCTTCTACCAGCTCCCTCCACCTCTTCTTTGGCCACCCATGCTTCCTACTTCCTTGCACATCCATCTGCATGACCCATCTTCCTACATATTCGTCCTCCCTCCTCATCACCTGACCAAACCATCTCAACCTTGCCTCCTGTATCTTCGCTACTAAGTTCATAACTTTCACTGTTCCCCTCACATTGTCATTTCTCAAACGATCCTTTCTGGTCACACCGCACATCCACCTAAGCATTCTCATCTCTGCTACTTCCATCCTGCTGATGTTATTTTTCCTCAGGGCCACAGTTTCCATAGCATACGTCATAACTGGCCTCACTACTGTCCTATAGATTTTGCCTTTCAGATTGATAGGCACCCTCTTATCGCATAACACTCCAGCCATCTCCCTCCAGTTCCTCCAACCTGCTTGTATCCTGCATCCCACTTCCTTCTCAGCTCCTCCATCTTCTTCCACTGTTGAACCTAAGTATCTAAAGTCCCTCACCTTCCTGATGACATTTCCTTCCAGCTCCAGATCTGTCTCCTGGCCGCCGCCCACTGTGCAACACATATACTCTGTCTTCTGCTCAGTCTCGTACCTCTCTCTTCCAGTACTTTTCTCCATCTTTCCAGTTTAGTACTTGCTTCTTCTCTTGAATCTGCACATAGCAAGATGTCATCTGCATACAACATTGTCCAAGGTGCATCTTCTCTCACCACCTCCATCACAATCTTAAACAGAAACGGACTTAATGCTGACCCTTGATGCAAGCCAACTGTTACTTGAAAACTTTCTGTCTGTCCCAGACAGGTCCGAACTCTTGTCTTCACATTTCTGTGCATCTCCCGCACCAACCTGACATATTTCTCCGGAACCTTCTTCTCCCTCAGACACCTCCAGACTTCTTGCCTTGGCACTCTATCATATGCTTTCTCCAGATCAATAAATGCCAGATGTAGCTCCCATTATTTCTCTCGAAACTTTTCCATCATCTGCCGTAACCCAAAGATAGCATCTGTTGTTGATCTACCAGGCATGAGCCAAATTGTTCCTTTACAATCTCCACCTCCTTCCTCAATCTTCCATCAAAAACCCTTTCTAGGATTTTCATTATGTGGGACATCAACTTTATTCCTCTGTAATTCTTAGTCTTGTGCATCCTCTTTACCCTTGTAGATGGGGACAAGAGTACTCTCCCTCCATTCCTCAGGTATATTTTCCTATAGGCAAACTTTCATGAACAGGTCCCACAGCAGGTCAATTCCCTCTTTCCCCAGTGCCTTCATGCCTCCACTGGAATCTTGTCGGGCCCACAGATTTTCCATTCCTCATCCTCTTCATGGCCTCCGTCACTTCCACTCTACTGTTGTTCTGCACCATCCCCTCAGACGGCTGCCCATCTTCTCTGTGAGTCCTTGCATTTTCCTCATTCAAAAGTCCCTCAAAATATATTTTCCATCTGTTTCTTATGTCCACATCCTTCCATAATACTCTTCCTTCAGCGTCTTTGATCTGCCTCATATGTGAGATGTCCTTTGCTGCTTTATTTCTATATTTCGCTAGTTGGTAAATTTTTCTCTGTCCTTCCTTTGTTTCTAATTGATCATACAGATCTTGATATGCCATGGCCTTCGCCTGTGCCACAACTCTCTCTTGGCTTCCTGCTTTCTCCCTCTGTACACCTCTTTGTCCTCTTCCACTCTTGACTCATCCCACTTCTGCTTTGCCTTCCTCTTAGCTGTCATTTGTACATTATTATTCCACCACCAACCCTCCTTCTGCTCTCTGATCTTTCCAGATGTCTCACCAAGCACCTCGCTCGCACAGCTCAGGATTACTTTTGAATTATGTTTCCACCAATCTTGTACACTTTCCAGTCCATCCAAAATCCTCTCTAACACTCTCTCCCTAAAATGATTCCTCACTCTCTCTTTTTTTAAGCGAAACCACTTAATTGTTTTCATCCCATGGCTTCCAGAGGTTCTTATCTTCGATCTTATTTTAAAGTCTGCGCACAGCAGTCAGTGTTGCTGTGCCACTTGATCTGTTGGAATTACTTTACAATTTGTCACAACCTTAAGATGTTTTCTTCTAGTCAAAATGTAGTCAATTTGTGAGCTGTTGTTACCGCTCCTAAATGTTATCAAATGTTCTTCCCTCTTGTAGAAAAACGAGTTCACAATTGCCAGATCAAACGCTACTGCAAAGTCCACAACCCTCTCTCCTTCCTGGTTCATCATTCCCACTCCGTGGCCACCACGCACCATTTCACAGTCTCTATTCTCTCCCTATGTGTCCGTTCAAGTCTCCTCCGACAAATCACCATCTCGTTTTCTTCCAGTTCCCTCATTTCTTCATCTAACACGTTCCAGAACTCATCTTTCTCCTCTGTTGTACAGCCAACTTGCAGAGCATATACACATAATATGACCATCCGCTCTTTTCTAAGACCCAATTTCATTCGCATGATCCTGTCATTTCTTCTACCCACTTCCAGTACTTCGCCCTTCATTCTGCCACACACACCACAATTCCTACACCATTTCTTCTCTCTTTATTCGTTCCAGAGTAGAACAATTTATATCCATCTCCCAGTTCCTTTGCCTTTTCCCCCTTCCACCTTGTCTCTTGCTCACATAAAATGTCCAACTTCCTCTTCCTCATCATGTCTGCCACCTCTCTTCCCGTTCCAGTCATGCTTCCAACATTCAGTGTTCCCACTCGCAACATCCTCTCCACCTGCTGGGCTTGCTTCTTTAACCGCACCCGCCCTTGATGCAGTAGCCCTCGTCCACTTCTCGCAGCTGTAGGGCGATGTGGCTGCGTGTCGCTCATATTATAGCTAGAGCTGGCAGTGAAGTTTTATGACCGGATGCCCTTCCTGACATCAACCTTCGCCATTTATCCAGGCTTGGGACCGGCACCTATTGAGGCTAGCTTGCCTCCTTCGGTGGCTGCATAAGACGAAATGACTTAGCAAGATAGAAAAGATTCACCCCTAGCCCTCGAATACTGTAATAGCATCAGGGGGAAGGAGCAAGGAGAGGAGAAAGAAGGGTAGGGACCAGTCTATAGAATAATATAACAGATGCATATTACATGAAGTAAGGCATGGTCCAGCATCTGGTACCTCAGGTTTGCCATGCCCGTACTCACTAAAGTGAGCCCTTGAGGCATGTCCCTTCAGTCTCTAAAAGTTAGATATGGCTAAAACGGTCTCTCCTACTCTGTAGGGGAATAAAAGGTGTTAGCAGCTTTATTTTATATAAATGTTGCTTTACTTTTATTTTTTTTTTAATATGCATTTTTTTTATGTTTTTTTTTTTTTACTTATATGCAGAACTAATTTGTTTTTATGTTTTCTAACTTATTTTAAAATAAGATAAAATTATATTATTGCAGGTGATATCTGATATGTCATCTTTGGAATATGCTGAATCTGTGCGTCAAAATATATCTGATATAAGTACTTTTGCTCCTTCATATTATGATCCCAAATCATATAATTCTGATGACCATGGAACTGCACATCTGTCTCTTCTGGCACCTAATGGAGATGCTGTTTCTGTAACAAGTACAATCAATACACAGTAAGTCTATTCTTAAAATCTTAGTTTAAATCAGTTTTTCCCTTTTACTTTACAGACTACAATGATAGCATAAATAATAATTGAACTATGCTAATACTATCAGCTGCAATGTAATTGTAATGCATGGTGTTAGGATGATATTCACTAAGTCTAGTGTTCAAGCTTATACATTGATTGTTACTCATATTGGTATTTTTAAGATGACAGTTTAATATAACTAAAATTATTTTCTATATTTTACTGATATCAAATTATCATCAGAGTAAGTAAAGATACATGCACATAAGCTCTACATGCATGAGATTGAAATGAAGAAACCCAAATAATGGCAGAAGTCTCACACTATTGGACTTGATTAGGTGTTTTTTGCTTTAAGGGTCTAGGGATGAGCATTTCCCAGACATGGTCTTATACATTTAAATTTATATCAGTTTAAAATAATATAAGCAGAAACATTGTTTCATACTTGTATTTGCTTCTTTGAAGCAAGGTGGCCTTTTTCCAGCAGATTCTGTAACTGATATCCACACATATTCTGCAATTCCTGATGGCCATATTGGTGATACTGGTTGAGATTCTGATGTTGGCTGCCCTGTCTGTTTGGCAATAAGACAAATTACAGCTATAGGATACTAGATAAATGCCAGGTAAATCTAGAGATTGTAGCTGACATTTAGGAGAGAATAGTCTTTCCTTCATATTATGATCCTGAATCATATAATTCTGATGACCATGGAACTGCAATCTGTCTCTTCTGGCACCTAATGGACATGCTTTCTGTAACAAGTACAAGTTAGCGTGTCTACTCTCCAGCCAAGAGGCCATGAATTTGCATCCCACCATGGGCATGCATGTTTGTGATTATCGTACAAATTTTGTGTGGAAAGGGAATCTGTTACACTACCACTTATTCCAGCAGAAGACATCATTGCCAAAGCCATGTGAGGTACGACAGTGACCATACGGCATCTACGGACGTCAAATGTGAAAAAAAAAATTTATTTTATTTTAGGGGTAACAAATTTTTTGTGGTGGTCACTAGACTGTACTTTTCAGGATTTTTGGTTTTTGTTAATTTTTTACAAGTGCTGTGGATATATGTGTGATGGATTTACCATATATATATATATATATATATGAAAGAATGATCATTAACTCGGTTAACATACATATTTTTATGAAGAATTGAATGACTAGAACCGAGATTTAAGTAAAAAGGTTTTAATATAAAAACACTACTAGTTTCGGCCTGTAACAGCCTTCATCAGGTGACATAAAAGAAAGAAAAAACACTAAAAACTGAAGGTTAAAAGACTCTGAACAACATAGAGAGTCTCTATACATAATTAGCATGAAAACGTTGTAGTTGTATTTAAAGCTGTTCTTTCGTTTGTTGCATTGTTAGGAGAGTGCATGCTTGCAGCATCACGTAAATGCCAGTACATGATTACAGCTGAATGACTATCTGGGAGGTTGTAGCTCAAGTTATTATTTAGATGAATAGGATTGAAGATGATTTCTCTAGATTCCACGATTTTTCTCTCTAGTTCATCATTGCAACGGAAGATGTTAGTAGATTTTTCCCAGCAGACTTTGTGACTTTGGTTTTCATCATTAGGATTAGCCAAGAAAATGATATGACTTGATAATGCACTGGCTCGCTGTCTCTTATAAGTAATGTCCCTCGTGTTCTTCCATACACAATTTGACAGATTTGTCTGTCTGCCCAAAATAAGGAATATCACAATCACACAATATTTTATATTGAGTTGATGATGACAAGGTTTTGGGTGGCTTATTAAGAAACGGATCTTTGGAAGTGGAGTGAACAAGGTTCTGATATTGTATTTTAGAACTTTTTGCTAATTTATGTGAAACTGTACTTATGTAAGGAATAGATATATTGCCTATGAATCTATTTGTTTCTTCTGAGTGATGTCTAGGAGGATTAAGAAGGAATTTTTCAATGATTCTCTTGGAATATCCATTAACTTCGAAAGAAGTTTTCAGATGGTTTATTTCTGTAAGAAGTTCATTTGGGTCATCCAGAAGAGAACGGGCTCTATGTCCCAAGGCAGAAATTATTCCAAGCTTATTATTCCTTGATGGAACTGACTATGCAGATATCTGTTGGTATGTGTGGGCTTTCTATATATCGATATTTTGAGTTTACCAGAAGAGCGAATCAGTTTGACATTAAGAAAAGGCAAGGAATTATCCATTTCAAGCTCGGCAGTAAACTTAATACTTTGATGTCGGCTATTGAGATGTTCGAGGAAAACCATAAGGGATTCATGTCCATGGCTCCAAATAATGAACACATAATCTACATAGCGTTTCCAAACTTTAAGTGTTAAAATAAAGGAAGGGAAGAGATAGACTTGGTTTCCTGATGAAGGCTGTTACAGGCCAAAACTAGTAGTGTTTTTATATTAAAACCTTTTTACTTAAATCTCGGTTCTAATCATTCAATTCTTCATAAATATATATATATATATATATATATGGGTTTAAATGTTTATTGTTATTCATAATGACCACCTGCATGTCAAGACTGGCAGATCATGCTCTGGAAACAGGATTAAATGGAAGAAGACACTATGCTCTATGGAAGTCACTACTTTATTACACTACTCTGATACCAATTCCATACTTGAGACTATTTTTAGAATTGGTATCAGCTATGAAGAACACCCCCCCCCAACTTCACTAAATACAATATGCATTGATTTGCGAAAGATCTAGGAGGTCATCATTCTAAGACTACATTTAGCCTGATTTTTCTGAATTAACTTTGTTTTTATATATCTCATAGTAAGAAACATTGAACGCTGCCATATTAAGACATTAGTGTCTTATGAAAAATAGCATTCAGAGAATTGATGATTGTTAGTTAAGAATAAATGCACCTTGAAATACTTTAAAAAATATGGAACCTAAATTAATTAATGGTAAATAATAAAATTTCACTGCCTTTTGCCTATAGGCAATTAACAGGAAATTAAAGTGTATACTGAAAAACAGGGTAGTTCTGTAATACATAAATGTCAAAAATTGGTAGTGTCTATTGATGCCTCAGTTTGTTCATTACTAAAATTAATGAAATCTTTTAGGGAAAAAAAAAAAAAAAAAGCTAAATTTTTAACATATAGAAAGAAAAGTTTATGCTATGAAATTTCTTTGCATAACATAGCACACAAATGCTTATAATCTTTGCCTTGGTTTTAGAAAGTTAGAATAAATTTCATAATCAATATATTAATTTACTAGTGTATATTGCACAGACTTCATCTAAGTCTGTGCAATATACAATAGTAAATTAATGAAAGAAAGAATAAATAGCTATATTACACAGCTAAGTAACCACAAATGAGAGTTGTAGCTATATAGCTGGCATATGATACCATAATTGTCATCACCTTCACAAAAAAATTAATTGATGAACAGTTATTGACTGCCATGTGAAATCACTTTTTTTTTTTTTCTTTAGCTAACATTATTTTGTTTCTTATAGTAATAATTTTGCTGGGAAGGGGGGGGGGTAACTTTGTCTTTTAGATATTTTCTGTTTTGAGGTTTTTCTTTAGAATATATTTTTAGTATATCTTGTCAGTGTCTTTGTACTGTACTATATGTTACACAGTACAATGGCAGCTTCCATAGTCTGTTTGCTGATACATTATCACCCTGCACACTGCTATTCAAGGACTACATTTTACAGGATTTTGTGGCATCTTTGCTTCCTGGCAGTTAGAAATTTAGCAGGTAAGAGACTGGAGAGTACACATATGCATAAAATGTTGGAAATGGGAAGAGCTTAGCAAGATTGATATCAGGATTGATTTAAGTGGCTGCAGTAACGGTGTATCAGAAATGAGTGAATGCTGGCAGAGAGGGATAAGTAGCATGATCAAGGGTGAAGATGAGTGTCATGTGAAAATGATTGTATTAGATTTAGAGGGTGGTAACAATTGGATAGGTGAATGTCGAGCCGAAATAGATTGCTGGGAAAGAGAGAGAGAGAGAGAGAGAGATACTGGAAGAAGAATGGAACATATAAAAAATGAGTTCAGAAGTGTGAAAGAAGAGATTAGGAGAGTGGAAAGGTTGATTGATGTGAAACAAACAAGAAGTGACATTGAGAGAAAGTTTTATTTTCCAGGGGACTTCATTGTCTCCTGTAAAGAATTCCAGGGGACAATACAGGAATGTGCTAAGGAATTGACAGCTTTGTTGACAATAAAGATGAAGTAGGATGCAAGATAGTGCAGTAGCTATGACGAGAGAGAGAGAGAGATGACAGGAAGACAGGTAAGTGGGGATGCAAGAGAGAGAGAGAGAATGAGGGATGCAGTAAATAAATAAATGGATGGAACAGTGAGAGGTGTGATAAATTCTAGAGAGGAGTGCTTTCCTGGATGAATGATAGTGTGACTATTGCAATTAAGCAAGACGAGAATGGATGAGGTGATTGTGATGGTAGGTACAAATGACCTGAAAAGTAGGGGAATCAGGTATTGAGAGATTTGATGTTTATGCTTGAGGCTGTACAGCACAAGTACAGGAGAGGGAAGATAGTGTGTTATGTATATATGATAATGCAGAGATGAGGAGAAGAGCATCGGTAATGAATGGCATCATAACAAGAACATGTCAAGAGACTTGGATTATGTGTATACTTGGAGTGCGTTTGAGGAGAGAGAGAGAGCTGTATGCAACAGATGGACTGCATTTGAATGAGGAATGATCTAGACATCTTGAGAGAATGTCGTTCTTGAAGCAAATGAAAATATTAGTGCATAGAAACTAGAGTTGTCAGGGTGGATGGAAGCAGGGGTGGCTTCTTGAGGAGATAGACACTTGGGAGATGGAGAAATGTATGATGTTGTACAGAGTCAGTCTAGAGGGAATAATAATAGATATAGAAATACTGACAATTCATTGATGTAAAGGAAATAAATTAGTGGCATTGATATCCTCAGCCAGTCTAAAGATTATTGAGATGAGTGAAACATTGTTGCCCAAAGATGATATGCTTACAGAAATAAAAACATATAGTGCATTTTGCAGGATAAAAAGGGCAAATGTGTTGTTGGCATATTTACAAATGAGTTTTGTCCACCCAGAGCAGAGGATTTGGAGAGAAAGGGCACTAATGGTTTGAGAGTATATAGTGTGAGGTGGGGGGGGGTATGAGCTGTAGATAGACCAGGGAATACAGAGTTTGAGGAACAAGAAATGTTTTGGCAAGTGGAAAAAATGAGTGATTATTATGGAAGATTTTAACTACAGCAGTATAAATTGGGAAGAGGAAATAGCATGTAGTAGTAAAAGAATCAAATTTCTGGAATTTTTGAGGGACAAATGCTTCAAGCAATGTATAGTAGAAGAAGCAAGGGGGATTAGGAGTTTTGGATTTGGTCCTAGCATCAGAGAACTTGATGGTAGTTGAAATGTTCATTTCCCCTCCCCCAATTGGAGAGAGTAGTTATGTGATCTTAATGATCATTTTATTTTGCTATTTCATCCTAGAAAAGATAGTTTTATCACTAAAAGGATGAGAAGGATTCAAGGTTTGAAAGTGAAAGAGGAGAGTGTGTTGGAAATACCAAGTTCCCTGGATGTCAATGCAATGAGAATGTGCTAAGGAACTGTTGACTTGAATTTTCAGTGAGAGTCTGGTTATGGGAGAGATGCCCAAGGATTAGAAGGAGAGTAAGATAGTTTCATTGCAAGAAGTTTGTGGTAGAATGGAATTGGCAAACCACAGGCCAGTTTTGTATTTCTTTTAGTTATTTTGGAGAAATTGGTGAGAGATTGTACACAACATTGGGCAGATTAGGATAATGTTATCTGTAAGAGTCAGCATGGAAATGGGGGAGCCTCTTAGTTATATAATTGACTTTTATAATAAAGTAACAAGAGTAGTTGATGAGGAGAAGGTATATATTGCCATTTTTTGATTTTACAAAGCATTTGACAAGGTGCCACATGATAAACTGTTAATTAAGCTACTGCATATGAGTTTGGATATCAGGTTAGTGAATTAGATGACTGTCTGATAGATATCAGTTATGTCAGCGGAGCAGTATCAAGCAGCATAAGGTTACAAGTGGAGTCCCTTGGGAGTCTACAGTATAATGCTACCTATATTATTTAACCTTTATATCAGTGACATTGCCAAGATATTCAGTTGTTTGAAGATCATGTGAAGCTGAGTAGGATCATTAGCAATAGCACTGATGGGCTATTTCATCCTGGAAAAGATGGTTTTATCACTAGAAGGATGGGAAGGATTCAAGGTTTGAAAGTGAAAGAGGAGAGAGTATTGGAAATACCAAGTTCCCTGGATGTCAATGCAATGAGAATGTGACATTTTCAAATCTGACCCGCTTATTCAAATCCTCCTGAAGGGAGGATTTAAATAAGCAGGTCAGGTTTGAAAATGAATGGGGATACCAGTTTAAGAAAGGACATGGGACCATCCCTGGAAATGTAAGGTCTTGAAGTTTGGAATCTGTTGATGGGAAGCTGCATACTCTGTCAGAGGAACTGTACTAGAGGAAGTGGAGGAAGCAAGGGACCTTGGGGGTGTGATATTGATAGAAACTTGAAGTTTATGGGATATATTGCAAAGGTGGTGAAGGTAACTCAAAGGATTGTTGCAATACTGTAAAAAGATGGACCAGCAGAAATAAGAGTTGGTTCTACTGTATAAAGCCCTGCACATTTGGATTATTTGCTCAGATTTGGTCACTGGGATTTGAAGGGGATAAGTTAGCTTGCAGATAATGCAAAGTTGGATAACAAAACTAGACGTCAGGACTGTACGATGTTCGTCATGAGGATAGAATGGGGAATGGCGACTGCAAAGTTTTGTCCATCTATATACTATATACTACATAATCATACTACACTGGCATATTATGCCAATTTAGACACTTAATTTAGACAATTAAATTGTTGAGCAATAGTTACAGAGTTGACACTGAGGATTTTCTTTTGCATGACTGATCATGAGAAAGGACAAGGGGCCATCCCTGGAAGTTACAATTGGAAGTGGTAAATAAGAATGTGAGCAGTGTCTTTTTTGCATGCAGGGTGATTGGACCATAGAATGCATTGCCTGATAGGGTAGTAAGAGCATAAACAGTAAATAGGTTTAAGGAATGGTTTTGTTTATGTGGATGTGTGGCTGAAGCAACTCGGGCTATGAGGCCAGTGTATTATGTCTGTTAATTGCATGTGTTCTAATGGCAGTTTGCTTCCTTTGTGGGATGAAAAACCCAAATTTCCCAAAGCAGAAACTCTTCCACCTCCATATGAGACCAGCTAACTCACCTTCAATTCAAAAGCCCTGATGAAGGTTCTTTGCATCCTAGACTGGATTCAGATCCAGTTCTTTCCAGCCAAAAGGCATTGTCAAAACAGACTGAGTTACATAAGGAATGGTATAATAAACTTTGTGTTGTTTATGTGGGTCTCCCAAGATGAGCCTTATAACTCCATGGAGATCCTGGGTAATAATAATATAAAGAGTAATAGCACTTCCCATGTTACATTGCACTGTACTCGTGTAACAAAGGAAAGTGCAGTTCCAGAGATTATTTGATTTAAGGTTTGAAAGAGAAAAATTGGAGTTCAGATAAATGAGATTACTGCAGTAATCTACTGTTTATCATTTGACATTGCATTACATTGAATAGTCGCATTTAAAAAATGTATAAAGTTTGCCTATGTTATGTGTAAATTATTTTTGTGTTAAACACACTTTTTTTTTTAACTTTGATTTTGCAGATTTGGATCCAAGTGCTATTCACCATCCACAGGTTTAATCTTAAACAATGATATGGATGATTTTTCATCTCCTAACATTACTAATTACTTCGGTCTCCTCCCTTCTGTGGCAAACTTTATCCAGCCTGGAAAACGACCTCTTTCTTCTATGAGTCCTAGTGTTATTGTTGATGAAAATGGAGATGTGGCAATTGTCATTGGAGGAAATGGAGGCACCCGTATCATCACATCAGTTGTTTTGGTAGCTTTCTTTATATTATTAGATGATACATTTTTTTTTTTTTGATACAATTGTGCTTTTATATCAAAATGCTTCAAATGTTTTCATTCTGCTTTCTTATAATAAAGGTGTTTAGCTACCAGCTTGATGTATAACATTCCTTAACTGTTAATTTTTGATAGTTAAAGTAATTACAAATTTTCATTTATAATAATGTTTTATTTCTTAATTCTTTAAAATTTTGTAAGTTAAGATAAAAACAAAAATCCTTTGCTATCCCTAAGAATGACTTATGTACCAGAATTAAATTTCAGTTCATAGTAGATCATTACAAAAATTATATGGTTTTATAAATCAAATGATAATAAGTCTTTTTCTAATGGTTAGGTTACAGAATCTATTGTATTGAAATACATTTTGTATAATATTGATATTAAGGGGGGGGGGAATCCTTTGCTTTGTATGTCAGCTATAACTTGTCTGTAGGACAAAAAAAGATTTAAAAAAAATTGCCCACCATGCAGAAATTGTCTGTCATATCTTCTCTTAATTACCGTACCCTCCACATGAAGAAGAGGATGGATAGCCCATAACTGTTCCTTGACGCTGCTTCTAAGTATTCCTTAAGTTCATAGTAAAATTGAATAAGGCTGCTATGTCAGAAGGAAAAAAACATTTGAATTTGCAGGAATGCTATGGGTGGGTTAAGAAATTTATTTTATTTTTTGCTCGTAGTCTGGAAATCCTGCTCTAGAGACCAAACGTGTAACTTTTTCAAACCTCCAATAAAGTAGGATGGTTGCCTCACTCTAGACAGTGAAATTCTTCTCCCACCTAAAGGCTCACAAACATTCATGCTTGCAGTGGAATTTGAATCTGTGGCCTGCTGGTTGGAGAGCAGGTATATATACTATTCAGCCAACCATGCTAGCAAATTTTGGAAAAACAATTTTCAACTTGTTTTCCTTCAAGAAAGTTATGTTTGCATATGTTAAATGAAAACACTAAGAAATGATTTTGGAGAAGTTTTTATCGAGAATAAAATATCATCATCATACGTATCAAGGATTTAGGCCTAGCATGGCCTGTTCCGGCCTTAGAAGTCATCATTGAATCGTTTAAGAGGATGCCCTGGTTTTCTTTTTCCTAATGGCTTGTACTTTAAGGCTTGTTTTGGTAATCTTTCGAGAATAAAATATACTTCCTAAATATATTTGTTTGAACAAATTTTGATGCCGGTGGCAATGGGCCAGCAGTTTTGGACTTTCCAACTAAATTGCAATTTTATACTGAATGAACTACATGTATATTCTGATCTGATCCTGTAGCTTCCTCTCTTAAGAGGGTTGCAGCTGATTACTAGGGAGATAGTGACACAAGGTGGTTTCCCATTGCCTTCCTTGCCGTATTTTTATGACTGTAGCCTGTGTGTTCATGGGTCCAGTTTGCCTGCTTGTGGAATGAAAAACCCCAGATAAACTGGCAGAAAAAACCCTACCGGCTAACTTGGCTATGGCTGAGAAAGATCCTTAAGCTCCTCACGTTGTCGACGGGAAATCGAACCTAGGACACTCCTTCCCGAGGTTGCGAAGCGCAAAGCCAGTTGGCTAACCGTGCAGGCACATGTATATTATGATAGTTATAACATAATCAAATATCATGGCAGCATAATATCTGGTGTTTTCATCAAGAAAAATAGTTATCTGATGAAACAATCTTAACTGCAGCAGAATCGAAAATAGGCTGATGAGTAGAAATTCCAAAAGAATTACAGAAATATCATGGCAACATAACTGGTGGTGCTGAGATATTTCTGAGTGACTATAAGATGATAAGATGACTTCAGGCCAGACATCATTGGAAGAAGGGAATAATTACTATAGTACTCAACACAAAACATAAGGATAAACTTCTGAAATGAAAGAGTTTCAAATTGGGTAATGGAGGAGGGGCAAATTTAAATGGAAAAATTAGACAATAAGACTTATTTGTGCCTATTACTCATTTCATTCAGTGAAATTAAATAATGAACAGCACTCATTATATTCAATTTAGGGAGTTCACTACTGTTTGAGATGAAATATAGAATTTTATTATTAAAATTCAACCTTTAGTTTTTATCTATACATATATACCACTATATTATAGCAACAGCATACCATGGTAAGCTACGAGGGTGGTCTGAAAAGTTCTCGGCCTAACAATGAAAGAATGAATTTATAATTTCAAAATTATTTTTATTTTTCAACATAATCTCCCTTGAGACTAATACATTTATTCCGGTGATGCTCCAGTGCCATTATCCCATCCCTGTAGTAGTTCTCAGTAAGATCTGCAAAGCACTCCTCTACAGCTGCAATCACCTCTTGATTCGAAGAAAAACACTGACCAGTGGAGAAGAGTTTTAGTTTTGGGAAGAGATAGAAGTCAGAGGGAGCTAAATCTGGGGAATGGGGTGGATGTTCCAACAATTCAAAAAAAATGATTTTTTTTTCTTCTGCAAACCGTGTCTTTTCTCACGAATTTTTTTGTCTAGTCTGGTTAAAAGATTGGAATAATATTCCCCAGTTATTGTTTTACCCTTTTCAAGATAATTAATAAACAAAATGCCTTTAGCATTCCAAAACACCAATGCCATGACCTTTCCTGCTGATGGAACCAACTTTGTCTTTGGCGCTGAACAACTGTCTTCTGTCCACTGTTTTGACTGCTGTTTGGATTCTGGTGTGTAAAGGTGAATCCAAGTCTCATTCATAGTAATAAATCGACACAGAAAATCAGTTTTATTCTTGTCAAAATGCTCCAAGCACTGTTCAGAGATTTTCATGCGAGTGCATTTTTGATCTGCTGTGAGCAATCACCGCACCCATCTTGCACAAAGCTTTTTCATTTGCAATTCTTCATGCAAAATATATCCTACACACTCTTTTAAAATGCCTATAGTCTCAGCAATTTGATGCACTTATATTCGTCAGTCATCTAATACCATATCGTGCAATTGATCAATGCTTTCTGATGTTGTTACACTTTTTTGGACATCCTTCACAAGGGGTCATCTTTAAGGCTGGTATGGCTATTTAAACTAGGCAGCCCATTTCTCAGTTGTCGAAAATGAAGGAGAAGAGTACCAATAAACTTCCATGAACTTCAAAGGAATTTCTTTTTGCGTTAAACCTTCTTTTACAAAGAATTTTATATGAGGTGCCTCTATGGCACAATTGGAAGAACATTGGAATATTGCACCCTTTGACTGGAAAAGACCTCGGTTCGATTCTCATCGTGACAAGAAGAATCCTTATATGGGCTTTTTCAATTGAAAGTGAGTTAGTCGATCTCATACAGCAGTAGCAGGGTTTTTTCTCCCAGAAACTCTGGTTTTTCATCCCACATACAGACAAATCGGCCTTCAGAACACACACAATTTACAGACAAAAAATACTGTTAGTGATGATGGGCTATAGATGGCATTGATAGTAGTAGTGTCATAGTAGGAGAATTAAATAGTGGAGAGGGTGAAATGTATTTAGTAGAAGTAGACTGTCTTCCCACGATGAGTCCTTGAACTCCCTGGAGGTGCCACGTAATAATAATTATAATAATAATATTGTTAGAGTTATATATGTGTGTGTGATGTTTAAAACTTGGAGATTTTTAGCCAGCAATTTTTTTAAAATATGAAGTTTTTTGAATGTTTTGCATGCCTCTTTAAATTTATTTTCCATACCATGTTTTTGTGTGGTGTAAGAGTTGAGTGCCTTTCTAATCAATTCAGTGGAAAGTCTTTACTACATGGTTAAAAAGGCCTGTTTATCTATGGTGTGTTAGGCAGGATATGTTTATTTTTTTTATTTTTCCTGATGTTAAACTATCCAATTTTACCTATGTACAGCAGATTACACATACATTTAATTTGTTGGGGGGGGGGGGCAGAAAACCATAGTTTCCTCCCAGAAACTCTGGTTTTTCTTCCCATAATAATGCAAATAGGATTAATCAAACTATCATATGCATTAAGTAGGCAATCAAGCCTAGCACAAAAAAGAGGAAGTAGGATGGGATACAGTGACAAGTGTTATTTGTGCTCCAAAGTTGCTGGTTTTAAATGCAGCAAAATATCAGCAGCCTTCTTCACTTCTGTTGAGGTTGTTCAGTAGCCAACTTTTCGCTATTTGCATTCCTTAGTTTGCTAATGAAAAAAGTATGGGCCATGTATAAACTGAGCACGATTCCATCTTATATGAAATTTGAGTGTTGTACCATCATATCCTATAAGCATGATATGATGCATCCTTTTTGTGATAACCGAAAAATAAGCATGTATCATATCACACAAATGTTTTTTTTTAATTAATGTATTTTCTTCAATTAATGTAAATGTTAATTTGACTATCGATAATAATTTTGCAGACTTTGATACGATTTATGTGGTTGGAAAATGATATGAAAGAAGCTACTGATGCTTTAAGAATCCACCATCAGCTTATGCCTGATCAAGTTTTTTATGAAAGGAGTTTTCCTCAGGTATGACTGATAATTTGAAAAATGCTTATTTCTTATAAATATGCTAATTTTTTTGGTAAAGTGTCTTTTTTAATGATCCTGGAACATTTTTACCAATGCACTGCACTTCTCTATCTACGTTACATTTCTCTATCTACATATACATGCACTTTTCCATCTACATTATTAATACAAGAAACACAAATATAAAGGTATTATCAAGTATATTTCTGATTCATTCAACACGTGACAGATGTTGAATGTGGAACAAGATATGAGTGTGGGTCATTGTTATAGCATATTTCATCAATATGCCTATGCTTAGTGGTGTGAAAGGCTGGTCCATATTTTTATGCTCCCCCCCTCCACATTCTCTGACATCTTTTTGACACATTTCTCCATTGTCCCATCTGTCCAATGTAGTATACATTGCGATTACATTAGACTTTATAAACTTATGGTCTCTTCGTAGGTTGATGGGGTTATTT